>NC_056482.1:26037883-26087883 GCF_008729295.1 Plectropomus leopardus
AATACATAATTTATATACCTGAAACTTTACCCTCTAGTTTTATACTTTGTAATGTAGCATTGAGGTAATGAGGTAATGGTAGCAACTTATATACATAGCATTTCAAAAAAAATTAAGTCTTAATACTTTAAAAGCTAGTTTTAAACATCACGACATTTTTATATTTCACAATACTTGTTATTTTTATACTTATTATTAAATGGGGAATTGTGATTCCTTACAGTCACTGTGATGTGCAGCACAGACAACTATTAAAAAGCAGAAAAATATATATATAGTGGTGGAATTCAAATAGGTACAGAAATGGAAATAAAACAAAATAAAAATAAAGTAAAAATTGTGAAACAAAAATAACACAAAATGCAATCAAAATTTAAATAAAAAATTATAACAAGTCTATTAAATATTATTTTATATTGCTAAGTTTAAGTGATCATAAACTTAATGACTTAGTAATGTATATATATATACACTAAGTAAAGCCGTAAAGATACAAATACAAAAAAGGTCTGTGGTAATATATATATATATAAAATATATACACACACACACATACACACACACACACACACACATATATATATAGAGAGAGAGTTCAAGGGTACTCACTTTTGCTCAAGAGGTGTAGAAAACCTACAAGTACCAGAATGCAACGCGCGCCCGCTTGGCGAGTGCGTTCGTTTTTTTGAAACAACATGGCGGCTGGGCGGGATTTCAACGCTCTCAAATCACGGTTAAACGGTAAGAAATACGTTTTTCTGGCGAGAAAAAACCCGCGCAGTGAAAGAATAGGTTTATATTTGATCGACGCTGCTTATTTTTAACATTTGGTCTGTTTCTTAAACCTTCGTGTTTGAAATACAGGGAACAATATGGCGCCCCGCTTCGTGTTTACGAATTCTCGTGTTACCGTTAACGGTAAAGTTAGCTAACGTATGTTTCTGGAAACATTAAAGCAAGAAAAAGGCGACACATTTTCAACATATTTCAGTATTAGCTGGTTGTATTTCGTTTTCAAAATGTGAATCTGCCAAAATAACTGAAGTTAAATACAAATGTGTTTAGTAGCGTAGCTAGAAGTATTAAGTATCCGAAAATGGAAGTACAGTACTTCGTAGTAAATGTACTTTTCACCGCTTAACATATGTAAGAGTTTGTAAAACAGTTAATTTTCCCAAACAGGATTACAAACAGACAATACAAGCACACCTAATAATGCAGCAATGACAGTTTGTGTACATTAAAGACTATGTTAAATTTGGATATTTATAAAAAGAGTTTCTTCATTGCAGCCGTAGTTATATTTTATCATCTTAACTAGCAATTTAGACTCATTCAGTATATTAAAAAATTATTTTATTCATCTTAACTAGCAATTTAGACTCATTCAGTATATTTATTTTAATCTTAACTGTTTAGACTCATTCAGTATATTAAAAATCGTGTATGCAAAGAGGAAAAAATTTCCCATTGTAGCAAAAATGATTCTGTATTTTCTAATTAAAGTGGTCTAGAAATTATTTCCTATATCTTAAAATAAGAAACAATATCAGAGAAAATGACGCTTTATTTGACAAATCCACGAAACAGCTGTAATATTCGATAAGCACAAAAACAACAACAATATGAAAAAAACCCGACATTTCAGCGAATACTTTTTTTTGCTGTCGAAAATATACAGAAATGTAAAACCACTGTACTGTATTGAACCGAACCCTGAATTTTGTCAACTGTTACACCCCAATATAGTATTAATATCCAAATAATAGTACCAAAAGTGAAAGTACTCATTGGGAATGATGACCCTTGTCGGAATAATATATACATTTAGATTGTGATTATTGATGCGTTTATGTGTTCATCACTTTAGTGTTGAAGCTGGTAAAAGTGGAGATAATTTTTATGTATTTTCAATACATATGGAGGTTTATACTTAGGAATAATACAACATTGTTTATTAGCTGATTTATGTTTTGTTTTAATCTGAATCTGAAAAATAACTAAAGCTGTCAGACAAATGTAAAAAACTGCAATATTTCGCCCTGAGATGTTGTGAAGTAGAAGTGTAAAGTAGCGAAAAGATGGAAATGTACAAGTAAAGTACAAGTATCTCAGAATTGTACTGCAGTTGCCTAATTGATTAAGTGTACTTAGTAACCTACGTTTCACCGCCAGGTATCGTTATTGATTCATTCCTCTTCTGTGTCAGACTCCAAAGTCCCGGCGAGGGGAGTCGGCGTGGGACGCTCCTCCTGCTCTGGCTGCTCTGGTCAAACGGGTGTACGTGTCCATGGTCGGCACCAGGAGAGACCACACTGTGTGTGCGCTGGGACGCAGCGGGACCGGCAAGACCACCACGTGTCAGGCCTTCACACTGGGTCTCCTCAAAACAGGCCGGGACGACCAGAGAGAGGATCAGCGGTGAGTCCGACAGCTGCAGAGACGAAAGTTTTATATCCGTGCTCTGCTTTTTTCACCCAGTACGTTTCCGTGCATGATTTAGTAAAGCTGCGATAGCTTGATTAGGACTTTCAACTGGACTACTGTCCTGGTCCCAGTATACAAGCAGCAGGGGAGAATCAGTTTATTGATGAAGTCTTTCCGGTGGAGATATGGCTCCTTTCAGCTAGTTTCCATAGACCTATGTTATTTATACAGTCTGTGATATAGAGCCAATCACAGCTGTGATTTTACAATAACTTTGGGGTAAAAAAAAACAAAACCCTGCATCACGTATGTATGATCAAACATTGCTGAGCAAACTCGCTGTCAGACAGCCCCTTACCGACGGGGATTTGACGCCGTTTTATCAAAAACACTAAACTGAGAAAAACTGTCATTTTGCTCGTCTGAGCAGCCGAGCTGCTGCTCTACCACTGCTGCTCTACCACTGCTGCCATCAGCTGCTGCTACCAGCTTGCTGCTCTACCACTGCTGCCATCAGCTGCTGTGGGAGTTTTTCTGCTGCCATGTGGGAGTTTTTCTGCTGCCATCAGTGCTGGGAGGTACAGAGGAGAAAATATTCAAATATAGTGTACATTTAAACTGATATTGAGTTTTTCAGCTGGTTAAAATGTGTTTTGCTGCGGCCCCGTCCACAGCAGGACATCGCTGGTGGATGGGCTGTTACTTTTTTTTTTTAAAAAAAATACAGAATACTACATTTTCAAGTTGTATGTCCCTCACCTCACCGGCAAGGCGACCAGGAGCACGTGGAGAGGAACGCCGTGTCCACTTAAAGTCAGATAGAATAGCTCATTGTCAACATGTTTACATGGATTTTAAAAGTCCAGTTTTAGTCTAATTAACACAATGATTCCACGTTTTCTAACATCATATAAACGCACTGTTTGTTAATTCGTTCTTTTTTCCGTCCCGTCCCCAGTGGAGCGCGTGCAGGCCATGTTTACCATCCTGAGGTCTTTTGGCTGCGTGAGCTCTCAGCACAGCGACGCTTCGTCTCGCTTCGCCATGGTCCTTCTCTCTGGACTTTAACCACGCTGGACAGGCGGCTGCTGGACACCTACAGGTACACGACACACACATTAAACAGAGTCAAACACGGGTTACATGCAGACATCCTCACGTCTTCTTCTGTTGCTCTCGTCAGACGACGATGATGCTGGACAAATGGAAAGTGTGTCAGAAAACTCCTGGAGAGAGTAACTTCCTGGTCTTCGCTCAGATGCTGGCAGGACTCAGCACAGAGATGAGGTATCCTGTGTTTGTTAAATATTTGTCACATTCTGGTGTTTTTACTCAAACATGTGCAACAATTCTGACATTGTTTTGAATATTTTCTTCACCAGGACAGAGCTGCAGCTTCACCAGCTCCCTGAGAACAACTCGTTTGGGATCGTTCATCCCACAAAGGTAAAGGACGTGCTGCTGACGATGCAGGAGCTGAACGACTTCATAAATGGGTGGATTTTGTGCTTATAAATGTGTATTAGATTTTTTTAAAATGCTTTCACAGCAAAATTTGATTTCAGTTTCATTTTTTAATCTCTTGACAGCTCTAGGTTTTAGTGGTGATGATTGATTCAGGTTTTAATTTTGAAATTTGACAACTGTCAGCTTTATTTTCACCCAATTACGCTCCGGAGCAATTTAGTTTATAAAACATACAAAGGGAGAAACTGCCCTCTCTGGGAGTCCCTTTGTGTGAGTGGGACCCTTTCTCCAAAGCCAGCGTCCAATCTTTGATTAATTCTAATTTATTAGAAGTTCATAACTTTAAAGTAGATATTGTGATGCACTCACAGTCATTAAAATAAAATGCCCATACAGATCATCGGCAAAATGCCAAATATTGTCCCCAATAATCGGCCAGGCAGATAATCTGTCGACCCCTGTCATGAAAATGCAACAGTGCTCTGATATGAAATACAACTTATTTACTATAGGACTTAAAACCCAAAATTGTGACGTTGAAACTAACTTGCAGCCTGCAAAATAACGACGTGATCTCACCTCTGCAGACAGGAAACATATTTCAGCCGACACTCTTCTTCACAGCGAGCGCAACTTTAAAAAACATCTCTACATCAGCATAAATCTGCAACAAGAGGTTCGGCTGCGTGTTTACGATGTTTTGCTGGGACCGCAGTGCTCATCGTGTGAGGGTGAAGCTCTCGGGGGGAATAAAAATAGAAAACTGAGCCCAAAGAGGTTTTTTGAAGAGGTGAAGTGATGCAGTGAAGAGAGCCATCTTGAAGAGAGACTCAGGCTGTGATGGGAGATGAGATGTGACTCAGCTCTTCTTCCACCTTATTAAGTGGCTGAATTCAGAGACACACCATCACTCTGTGTCTCTGACTGTCTCTCTGTCTGTGTGTGTGTGTGTGTGTGTGTGTGTGTGTGTGTGTGTGTGTGTGTGTGTTGTGGTTGAGGAGAAACAGCGTGCGTCCGTCGCCTTCACCAAGCTGCTGACTGCCATGGAAACGCTGAGCTTCTCAGCCGGCGAGCAGAAGGCGATATGGCATGTTCTGGCTGGTATTTACCATCTGGGAGCTGCCGGGGCCTGTAAAGGTAACACTGAGTCATCACCAGCACGCGCACACACACACACACACACACACACTCTGTTAATACACTCTACACACACACTTTACACAGACTCGCAGTGCAGAAATGTCCTCACTACGAGAGTTTAAAAAGATATGGTCCTCACAGAGATAGCAATACACCAAATTTGGGTTTAATTAGGTGCTCATCTTCATGAAAAAAAAGGGTAAATAAAAAAGGAAAGTGAAAGTATAATATAGCAGTAAGATTATATAAAAAATAAATAAAAGTTAAATTAGGTAAAAAACTAAATAAGAATAAATAAAAAAAACAATTGTTAGAAGAAGGCTATATAAATGAAAATAAATAAAAGTTAATAAAGAGATTAAAATGAGATTAAATTTTAAAAAATGAATTAAATAAAATGTCATAAAAACAACAAAACAAACAAAAAAAAATAAATAGAATAATAAATTAATTAAATATATATTATTGTATATAAGACTTAATAAAAATCAGCTGTGAGTTAAAGAATATATTTGTTCCAATATAATTAATAATATGTATTTATTCATCTGGCTTTATGAAAAACATTTAGGTTTTTAAAAATGTATTTAATTTCACCTTTTTCCTCCTTTTTTCTTTCTTGTGGATCCTCTTACAGTTAAAGCATCTAAAAACCAGATTTTAAATCTTAAATTATCCTCTAATGTGAAATTTGTATGAAATGAAGAAGTTCAGAAAAAACCATCCTGAGGTATCGTTGACCTTAATGTTAGACTAAATCACAAATACCAAAGTTTCTTACCTAAAATAACCAAAACGTGTATTTTTACATAAGTATTTCCACTTTAGTCTACTTGATACTTTTACTACATTTATCTGAAAAGCTACAGCTACTTTGCATATTAGTATATATCACATACGATATATTTAAAACCAGTGTTTCTTAATTTTTTTAACTTTACAATAAAGCAGCATTGAGATGATTTGTTATCAGTTTCCAGCAAAGAGACATTTTACTTCTCACATGATTTGACAAAGAATCTGAATCCACATGCAGACATGGAATAAGATATTAGTAACTATGTTTTCATTAGTGTTTAATCACCTGAAAATAAACACTCCTCCCTCCCCGGTCCAGTTGGCAGGAGACAGTTTGTGAACTTCGACAGCGCTCAGGTGGCCGGCAGCGTTCTGGGCTGCGAGGGAGACGATCTGCACACGGCCGTCTTCAAACATCACCTCCGACAGCTGCTGCAGAGAGCCACCGGGGCAGCAGAGAGAGGAACACTGCTGCAGAGTCGGAGGAGGGTGAGACACACACACACACACACACACACAAAACATGCTGCTTGTCAGAGGCAAAGCAGGAATAACCGGGGTAGTCTGATGCTGCAAATAGAATTTAGCTATTCTCAGATCATCACCATCTGAGGGCAGCGGTGGAATATAACTGAGTTCATTTACTCAAATACTGTGTTTAAATACAAATTTGAGGTATTTGCACTTTAATTTAGTGTTTTTAATTTAATGCTGTTTTGCACTCCTCCTCCGCTACATCTCAGAGGTAAATATTGTACAAAATGTTAAAAAAAGGTGCAAAATAAAATAAAATGAAGATAAATTAAAAAATGCATGTAATTTAAAAATAAGAACAAAATAATATTTAAGTTAATCTTAATAAAAGAGCAAAATGATATTGAATAAAAATTAATTTAAAAATTAATAATAAAAATAAATATTATTATTAAAATATATTATTATTAATAAAATAATAAAAAATTTATAAAAAAGAGCCGTATGTAAGATAAAGAATACATACATTTGTTTCAGTATTTATAGTAATATAGCTAATAATATTTATCAATAAATATGTATTTCCATTGTTTCAACTCATCATTAATATTATAAATGTTTAGCTCTTTGAGAATATTTTTACTTTATTTATTTTCCTTCTTTTTCTCTGCTTTGTGGATCCTCTCAGAGGTATATTGTTATTTTACTTGAAAGCATCTAAAAACCACATTTTAAATTTTGAATAATCTTCCAACAAGTGTCAAAGTTCAGAAAAAAAACATCCTGGGGTTTTATTTATGAAGACCTCAAACTTAGACTTCTTAGACCGTGTCTTCACTCTGGTGTGTGCAGGTCCCAGACTGACAGCGGCTCAGTGTGTTGATGGGATGGCTGCTGGACTCTACGAAGAACTCTTCACCGCCATCGTCTCACTTATCAACAGGTATGAACGCAGCTCAAACTTAGCATGTAGTATATGTAAGATAGTTCATTTTTTTGTTTTTTTTTTTCATCTAAAAACATAGTGGCATCATGAAAAAAAACTTGGCATTTAAAAGGTTAAAATATGAAAATGAATAAGTATCATAGGCCTGATGTTGCATAAAAAATTAACTCAATGAAAGTAGAAATTAGATTAATGCATTTTTCAAAGCTTGATGTTGAAAAGTGCATTTTGTGTGCAGAGCGGTATCAGTGTGTGTGATATTAAAGCCCAAAAGGGTTAAAGACAGATACTGTATTCAGAATACCACCAATTTTAACTGTAACTGAATACAGATACTCACATTTTGTATTTTAAATATGTGATCAGTTACTTCCCAAAACATGTTTTTTATTTGTATTTTTACGCAGTGGTTTTGGTACTTTTACTTCAGATAAAGATCTTAATAATCCTGCCTCTGCTCGTTATTTTCCTGCTCTCATGGGACATTTTTCAGTAAGGAACCCTAAATTTTTGGCCACATTTCCACTCGCAGTCTGGTGTCCCATATGGATCGTTGCTGTTTACTTCTCAGGGACGTTAACTTGTTTTCCTTCCAGCGGGCGACTCATAGCAGCCACCTGTTGTTTTGTTTGTCACTCAGTGATGTTTGAGGAGGCAGTGTCACGTAAAAAATGTGACATTGGTACTCTGGATAGTACAAACTGTACACACAGCAGGTACAAATTGCTGTATAGTGTGCTCACATGTGTGTGTTTTGTGTGTGTGTTTTTTGTGCAGAGCTCTGAGCAGTCAGCAGCTGACGTTAGCCTCGGTGATGGTGGTGGACACGCCGGGACTCAGGAACCCGAGACACGCTGCGGAGGAGCGAGCAGCCAGCTGGTCTGAACTCTGTCACAACTACCTGCAGGAGAGGCTGCTGGAGCGCTACCACACACACACCTTCACACACACGCTGGAGAGATACACACAGGTAACACGGAGTCTACACACACACACGCTTACAGCTGATTTATGGGTGAAACTTTTGTGTTGATTTGTCTGTTTTAAAATTACATTTTTATTGAAAATTCAAGTGTATATCGAAGCATGCACATCAGTGCTCAGATATTTACCCCCTCATACAGTCACACAAACATCAAAATAATCAAAAAACATGAAATAGATAAAATAAGATGCACATAGATAAAATTTTAAAAATGAAATGAAATAAAATGACCAGAAAAGAAAGCCTGCGGGTCCATGGGTTTGAAAGGCATATTTTCTTCAAGCATTAAATCAGAAAATCAAAAAATTGTGAATGTTTATTTTAAAAATCCACCGGCGTTTTTGAAGGGAAAAAAATCGCCAAAATATTTTCTTAATTTAATTTTAAAGGAAAACAAAATATTTTCCTTAAAAATAGTACCAAAAAATGCTGAAAAGTTTTTTCTTTAAAAATTACCAAAATGTCTTCATTTAAAATTGTTTTTTCTAAAGATGTCTTCACTAAAAATGGTCAGTAAAGTCCCTCCTAGTGCTTAAAAATTATTTATCATGCCTCCTCTTTCTTACACTTCTCCACCTCACCCCTCTCAAAAATAATGAAGAGACCCTTATGTACTTTTATTTAATATTCAGTTCTAATCCTGTTCTGTAATTTACCTCAAAGTCATGGAAAAGTCCTGGAAATGATTTGGTAAAAATGTGTATGAACCCTTATAAAAGCAGTTTCAAGTACAAATTGATCCTGTCCCAATCCATCATGACTAATATCGATCAATAAAGTCCGTGAGGGTTGCACACAGATTAAAATGGATCCATTTAAGTGCAGAAAATGTCTTGCAGTATGAGGCACCTTAATGTTCCTGTAATGTGGGCCACTTCCCCAGTGACAGCTCCTGCAAAAGCTGTTTCTTTCTTTGACAGCGAGCAGATTACAGAGCCCTCCAGGAAACCAAATCCCTTTTTGTTCGAAGTTCAAAACACAAGTTTTAGGGCAAAAACACATTTCTTTTTTCTGCTGCTGTATAATGAAACAGTTTTCCTTCAAGCCTTAAACTGATGAGGTCAGACAACACATTCAAACAGGATGAACCCAAAATACTTTGCTGATCCTCTGACTCTCCGTCTAACATAGAAATAGAGTCGAAAGTTTTGGTTTTAGGTTAAATATATTAAAAATACACAGTTTTACATACATGAAATAAGCTATTTTTTATCCAAAGTACATTTACTAACTGTGTCGATACAACCAAAAAGTGCCAGAATCAACTTGATCAAAAATGTTGAACTCATTCAAGTGCTACATAGAGGCCAATAGAGATTTTATTTTATTTTATATATATTTTTTAATTAAATTTAATTTCATTTAATTTCATTTTAATTCATTTAACTTTATTTTATTGTATTTTATTATTTATTTTTAAAATTTAATTTAATTTAATGTTACTACATTTTAGTGTATTTTATTCATTTATTTTTTTAATTTAATTTATTTTTGTGGGCTAACTACTGGATTGATTGTCATTTAAGTTCAGAAAATGTTTGCATGGGGCCTCTTGACACTAGATTTCACATAACGTTTGATCCACCAATAAAGCAGCATTTAACTCTTTTAGATACAAATATCTACATGTTCTAAATATAGCATACACTTAAACTAATACTGATTCCTTTTGGTGCCTAAAATATGTTTTGCTGCCCCCCTCCCCATCAGTTCTCTGCTCAGTGGTGAAAAGGACAAAATACAAAGAAAAAAAAACAGCTACCTTTATGTACTACTTTACTGTGAGCTATAGACCCAGTGACAAGCTTTCATACTCCAAAAGCTTTTTTACCTTTTTTAGCCGCGTATGGATCAAGGATTCTGCTCAATAGAAACTAGATTGTATCAGACTGTTAACATTTCTATTCCAATGGTTCATCGGGTTCATTTCTTCACTCTGCTGCTGTTGAGTGGAATAATCTTTTCTCATGTCAGACAACATTTTCTGGCCATGAAATGATGATTTCTTCTCCATTTGTCGCCTGAGGTGTGTTTTGAAAAGAGTCATGAACATGTAGGTTTGCACATAAATCATCAGGTGGGGATTTAGTGTGTGCTTTAACCCTTTAGGGACTGTTTGGTGCATTTACACACTGTACATTCTGCAGGTTTTTTTTTTTTATAATTTTGGATGTGTTCATGCATATACATTTTTGAGAGATTATGTACTTTCGTTTAATCAGTGAATTTGCAGCTCAGCTCCTACAATAAGTCTAAAATACACTGTGGAAACTAAATAGTTACATTCAGACTGTTCAGGTCCAAAAATGCTCCATTGAAACCCATTCAAACTGACATTTTTGATCCCACAGCCATCAGAGCAGAAAAACAGGACTTGTATTATTTCTGGGTGTCATTCTGGGCTTTTGACTCTGAATTTGTCATTTTGACTATTTTACACCTGATGAGGTCATTTTGACCATATTTGGCATATGGAGGAAATACATGCTATTTCCACTAGGTGACCTGTCACAGTCAATGTAGCTGCTGATCACTGACATATCATCAGGAGAAAAAAAAATTGATATTCATAATTATGACGGATGTTGGTTAAAACAATAAACTCAATGAAAGCAGAAAATCATATTTATGTAAGATATTTTTTAAAGCTGTGCATTTTGTGCACAGAACGATATGAGTGTTTGTAACATTAAAGCGGGCCCTAAGGTTTAATTATTGAAAAAATTTAATCAATCAATCAAACCTGATGATCAGAAACTTTGGAGAAACTTTTTATTAAATCTCATGAAGCCCTTTACAAGGAATCTTTACAGTAATTTTCCTTCATTTATTAACTTATAATAGGCATGTATAGATGAAAAAAAACATATTCCTTCTGTTTGGATTTCATGAAAGCAAAAAGGCAACAACATTGTGCATCAGTGAACTGATCATTCGGTTTTAGGTTAATAATGATGATTGTTATGGTATTAAATGGCGCCGCACATGTTGTGTGTTGCAGGAGAAGATCCGGGTGGAGTTGGAGTGTCCAGAGAACAGTCCAGCTGAGGTGGTGTCCGCCATCGACCAGCCGCCTCCACAGGTAAACGAGTCCCACTGCACAAACACAGATAAACCAGAGAGAGGATTCATACAGTATGTGAAGGCCAGCAGGAGCATCGCTCAGCCTGTGAGAACAGTTGCGTAATATCCTCTTTATCTCACAGATCGCTCTAATGATCACAGATTTCCATTAAAAACTGGGCGGTTTAAAGTTCAAGTATTCAAAGTTATTTTGCATTTTTCTTTCAGTTGCATTTTGGTTATTGTAAGAAATTTTCATTTTGGCTTTGGGAAGGGCATACAACTATAAATGGTGGTATTTTGTATTTATTTTACTGCCAATACCTTTGAAGACATGTTTTCTTTAAAAAAAAAAAAAAGGCAGTTTTTATTTTCTTTTAAGTGATTTTGTTGATTTTTAAATACAATTGGTTTTTAATATATAATTTTGGCAACAAAAATGCAATTTTCTGTTTTTCTAAATTGCAGTATGTTTTTCTTTGATTTTTTTCTTTCAACATTTTTGGCATTTTTTAAAAACAAAAAATGAAGCAGTTTCTTTTTTTTTCTTCAAAATATTTTAGTGCCTTTAAAAGAAAACAGTTTGGCATGTTTTTGTCTTCAACGTTTTGCTGATATTTAAAGGGAAACACATTTTTTTTCCCCCTGTAGTTTTATTTTATTTTTTTTATTCTTCTGTGGATCCTTGGGTATATCTATCAGCATCCAGATAAGAGAAGAGACATGTTTGCAAAAAAGTTGCAAATGTGAGTGATTTTTGGTCCTGGGTTTTAACTGGGGTAGCGAAAGCCTGTGAGGAGCACTTGAGCTCTGCAAGTTCATCGTTCAGGCTGGACTTTTAATTGTAGTAATGATGGAAAATAAAACGTAATGTAAAACATAACACAGGCTATATGTTCTGCTTTACTCTGCAGTGTCCCTCTGAGAAAATAAATACAGTGAAAATGTTTCTTTATTTTCACTCCAACAAACACAGAAATTCTCAAAGCTTTGACACAAATTATTTTTGAGTGATTATAATTTTTTCTGTTTATGTTGTTGTGTGTTTGCGTTTAAGGTCCGAGCAGCAGATGGAGACCCCAGAGGTCTGTTGTGGGTTCTGGATGAGGAGATGTTGACACCATCCTCCAACGAGAACAGCATCCTGGAGAGAGTCTGCCAGTATTACAGCAACACGGGTAAAACGATCCCTCCCAGTGTGTGTGTGAAGAGTGTGTGAATGTGTTCTGTGTTAAAGCTGTGTGTCCCTGCAGTGCGTCAGTGCGAGCAGCCGCTGCAGTGTGAGGTCAACCACCTGATGGGCTCGGACCCGGTCCGCTACGACCTGACCGGATGGATCGGTCTGATCCAGAACAACCCGTCTGCTCTGAACGCCGTCTCTGTGCTCCAGAACTCCACCATGTGAGTGTGATTAAAGGAGGGTTTGTACGCTCATGAAAAACCTGGAGAAGTCATGGAATATGCAAAAAGTGATTTCCAGGTCTGGAAAAGTTTTGTGAAACTAAACATACTCTGAAAGTTTTGGAAAATTCAAGGATTTTTATTCACAAACCTGTAAAATAACACTTAATGTGTTCAACGACTGTTACAGTTTTTGCCTGTGATAAATGGTGTAATTTTTGGTAATGTTTAAAGAAAACATACCATGAGTTTGGAAGGTGAATTTTTAAAGAAAAAAAAAATCACCAAAAACTTTTAAAGGAAAAAACACAGAAAATTTATACAAACAATGGCTTTTTTTTTTTTTTTTAGATTGTCCCCACCCCCTTAGAAAAAACATTGTTTTCCCTTGAAATTGCAAAAAAAAAAGACTGCAAAATTTTTCAAAAGGGAAAAATTTTTAAAAATTAATTAAAAATATGCCCAAAAAATTAACTGAAAAAAATAAAAAAATTCTTCCTTTGAAATTTAAAAAAAAAATCCTGCAATTTTTTTTAAGAAAAAAAAAAAATCACAAATTTTAATAGAAAATAACATCAATTTTTTTGTCTTTGAAAATCTGAAATAATAAAGGACTGATAAGGAGAATCAATGTTTTTTTCAGGGAATGTATGGTTTTGAAAATTTGCTTCAAAGTCATAGAAAAGTCATGGAAATATTTTGGTAAAAATGTGTATAAACCCTGTCAGGGCCCTGGACGCTGAATGCTCAAAGATGTCACGTCTAAGTGAAACACCATTATATTATTGTCAACCTCCTGTTTGCAGCTTCTCTGTCTGTCTTCCTCAGAGCGGAGGTGAAGGCCATGTTCGCCCCCAGGATCTCCCTGCCCCCTCTGTGTCGAGGTCTGGGCGGTCTGGAGGGCAGCAGCCAGCGCTCTCTGCAGAGGAACGGCACCATCAGGAAGACCTTCAGCGGAGGCATGGCGGCCATACGCAGACACTCCCAGAGCATCGCGGTGAAGCTGCAGGCGGTGAGTGTACCGGCGCGAGCAGTTTTACCTCCTGAGAAAACTTCAGAAGTGTCTGTGGACTCAGTGTCTCTGTCTCTGCCCCTCGCCCCGCAGGACGCTCTGGTGAACCTGATCCGTCGGGCGCGGCCGGTGTTCCTGCAGTGTGTGAACGCAAAGAACGACGGTGGAAGTTTTGACGTCCCGGCGCTCAGAGTCCAGCTGCACTCCACACAGATCCTGTCGGCCCTTCAGTTCCACCGCACAGGTCAGCGCGCCAAAACTACGCAAAAATGTTCTTTTCAGGATCAAGCTTTAAAAAAAATATACATTAATATGATTTTCTGCTTTCATTGAGGTTATGTTTTAACCAACATCAGTCCTAATCATAAATATCAGATATTCATTAATTTTCAGAATTTTAACCCTTTAAATGCCTTTTTTTTGCCATGATGCCACAATGTTTTTAGATGAAAACCCCCCACAAGTAATTTAATTTTTTTCAATATACTACATGCTAAGTACATTGTTTTTGCTGATGACAGTCTGGGATATGTCTATGATCAGCAGCAGTATTGATTATGAAAGTGCACCTAGTGGAAATAGCATTTTCAGGGCAAAAGCCCAGAAAATATTGCAAAAATGTCAGTTTGAATGGGTTTCAATGGAGTATTTTTTTGAACTGAACAGTCTGAATGTAACTATTTAGTTTCCACAGTGTATTTTAGACTTATTGTAGGAGCTGAGCTGCAAATTCACTGATTACACTCAAATACACAATCATACATGAATACACCCACAATTTAAAAAAAAGAAGAATGAAAAATTTAAAAATATCAAGATATATATCCTGTTTTGTGGTACAGCCCTAAAATATTGCAATATTATTTTTAAAGCCATATGAATTTGCACAATTTTCTTTCAACAGGTGGTTTTGGAGAAAATGTCATCCTTGAAAATGAAAATGAGTACTTAGTTAAAGTTAAAAAAATAATGAAAATGTGTTTAAAATATTTCTTTCGCAGGTTATCCAGAGCACATGACTCTGAGTGACTTCCGCTGTCACTTCCAGGCGTTGTCTCCTCCCATCATGAAGCGTTACGCCTCGATGTTTGTCAGCCACGACGAGAGGAAGGTGAGGTGACGCAGCTCGTACAAACGCCACGTCTCTGATCTCCAGCTCTGAACAATGTTTCCTCTGTGTGTGTGTCAGGCGGTGGAGGAGTTACTGGTGGAGTTGGATCTGGATAAAAAGAGCGTGGCGGTGGGCGCCAGCAGGGTGAGAGCGTGTTTCTGATCAAACAGAAACAAACATGAATCCAGCTGTGACTCATGGATGTTCTGCTTCTTCCTGCCGTGTCTTCAGGTGTTCATGAAGCGCGGCGTGCTGAGCTACCTGGAGCAGCGGAGGGACCAGCAGGTCACCGGCTGGTTGGTATATCTGCAGGCCGCCTGCATGGCACACCTGGCCCGTCAGAAGTACCGCAAACTCAAGGTTAGATAATCTCGTATGTTTTTTAAATTGCTACAAATTTGTAAATAAAGAAAAGAAAAAATGGGCATTTTTTAAGTTTAAAAATCGCCAAAAATGTTTAAAGAAAAAAAAAAGGAAACAATTTTTAAAGAAAAACAAATCAGCAAATTTTTTTAAGAAAATCACAAAAATGTTTTTCTTTAAAAGTTGCCACAAAAAATGCAAGAATTTTTTATTTAAAAAAATGCTAAAAACTTAGCAAAAAAAAAGCTCAAAATTTTTTTAAAAAGTCACCCAAATAGACACACAGTCCAGGTGAGTTACTACAAGAGGAAACATTTTGACTCCGGTAAAAATGAAGTTAAACTGAGTTATCATGAGTAAATGTGCAACTATTTTCTTTATCAACTCAACTGCCACTTTCTTCCTTGGAAAAAAAAAGATTTTTCGAAAACCTTTGATTACTTACTTACATTTTTACGGTGCCAGTTTTATCTGTGTGTGAAGCTGCGACAGAAAAAGTGATTTGTTAGTGATGACCTCACTGTTTCTTATAGTGTTTTAGCCAGTCGAAGTGCTCGGTGCACAAAGAAGACAAAGACTTGATTGATTTTATAGTTTTCAGAAAATAAGTTTTAAAAGAACAGATTTCGTCCTCTGTTTAGTCTATCAAGTGCCACGAGATGTTGTGCCAGTCACAATTTCTGAGAGATTGATATGTTTAAATTCCTTGTTTTATTTGACTAAGAGTTTAAAAAAAAGCTTTTTTCTAAGGTTGCATTTGTCTGTTTCCCTCTGATAGGGAACTATAAAGGTATGAAAAGTTTGACTGGATCATTCAGTGATTACTACTGCTACTAAAATGTTTAGGTTTTTTATGCTCGTGATTTTCAGGTGAAACCTTTATAAAATTCTAGCTCTTTTTTAAGCAGCTGGCTAGATTTAGTGGTCGGGTGCATGTTTCACTAAATTAGGTTGACAGAATAAAAAGATGACCAGACGTGATTTTAAAATGTGTGCATGTGGTATTTCAGTTTTAAGCAGAGGCCCTTTGAAGTTTGCACAGCGCTAATTTCAGCATTTCACTCAAAATGTGAGTTATTTCTTGTTTTGGAGCGCAGAAGGACACGACAGATGACGGTCACTGCAAACAATCATCACCAGAGAAAAATGAGGAGCTGGAACAGTGTTAACTCTGTGTGTGTGTGTGTGTGTGTGTGCGTGCGTGCGTGCGTGCGTGCGTGCGTGCGTGCGTGCGTGCGTGCGTGCGTGCGTGCGTGCGTGCGTGTGTCCAGGTGCAGCAGATGGCCGTCAGCTGTTTGCAGAGGAATCTGCGGGCTATGAGGGTCGTGGCCAAATGGAGCTGGTGGAAACTTTTCTGCAGAGTTCGTCCTCAACTGGACGTCAACATGGACAACGAGAGGCTCCGAGCTAAAGAGGTACGCCGTTATTATCAGCACTTAAAAGAATAATTTGACATTTAGGGGAAAGTACATATTCACAAATGCCAAATTGGAAAAAGGAAAAGATGAAATTTTAAAATGTCATATGATAAAATGCAATCAATGAATAAATACAGTTTCTGTTTAAGTTTTTATAAACTTATTTCCGTTTCAGATTTCATGTTTTTCTAATTTTCATTGCCATTTTCAATTTCATCTTTACAGTTTAAGATTTCAGTTAAAGCATTTCCATGTGAGCTTTTGCATTTTAAATTTCACTTTTTTATTGTCACTTTACACTTTCAAATGATCATTTCACATTTTAAATATTCTTTTTCAAGTCCCTTTTCCTTTTTAAGTTTAATTATGGCCTTATTGTTCCCAGTATTGTGGTAAATTATTTATTTATTACCTTTGATTCTTTATTTGGACTTTTAATTGAAATTATTACCAAAAATATCCTCCATAATTGACTGTCCAAACACCACAATCCACCTACCAGTACCTCTGAAGCTCCCCGTTTACCGTGTTCTTTCTTTCTTTCTTTGCCTCATGCACTGTGCATAAAATAACCTGTCTGATATACTGACTGAAAACAAAACTGCATGGTTTTCTATTAGACTTCTGAACAGTGTAAAGTTTCAGTATTTCAGACACAGAGTGAGTGTGTCTGCAGGTGAGGACACAAAAACAAAAACTCACACAAGGAAACAAATCGATTTGTCTCGATAATGGGAGTCGAGTCAGCGAGAGCATCGCCTGCATCCTCTGAGAGCAACAGGTGGACTGTCATCGCAGGGAAACAGAAATGATGGCACCAAAGAGTTCATAAAACACATTTTTACAGACGTGATTTAAATGACATATCAGCGAGTCGCTCCTCTTCTTCGTCTTGTCAGGATGAGATATCAGCTCTGAGACGACGCCTGGAGAAATCAGAGAAGGAGAGGAACGAGCTGAGGCAGACTGCAGACAGCCTGGAGACCAAGGTTTGTTCTCCTGCAACACACACACTCACACACACTCACACAAACACACACACGCTGCTCATGTTGTTACGTGTGTGTGTGTGTGTGTGTGTGTTCGTGTGTATGCAGGTTACAGCTGTGACATCTGAGCTAAGCGATGAGCGTTTCCGTGGCGATGCCGTGGGTCAGGCTCTGGATGTGGAGAGGGCGGAGAGGATCCGACTCTGCAGGGAGAACAAAGACCTGCAGGTAGGCCCACTCTTTAAAAAAAGTAATCTATTACTCGCTCGTCAGCGCATGAGCCTGGAGGAGTGACTTTATGATACTGTTGGCCTCCTGGCTGCACAGATCTGCTCTTGCTTTAATACTTTCCCGTCACACACCTGGAGTGATTGCTTCGTCCTCGTTGTTGTCAAACATCTTTTTTTCTCTCGCGACGTCAGGCTCGTCTAGACCAGTGCAAAGTCACCATGGAAACCCTGGAGAAGCAGCTGGAGGAGCAGAAACAGAAAGCTCACATCACTGAGAGTCAGCGAGGAGCAGCGACAGGTAAAGACCAGGAGTTTCAGCTCCAACGTCGTCTGAGGGAACACAGAAATCATTCACGTGTCCGTCGTTATTTTTACTGTAGGCCATTTTACTTGTGCAGTTGCCAGGGGTTACGTGAGGATCGGCTCAGCTGTTTTCAAAAATAGATTGATGATCATTCATGATTTGGCGAGAACAATGTGCCTCGTGCAAGAATATCTCCGACTTTTTCTCTGAGGTTTCCCAGAATCGAACTGCACGAACTCATTTTAAATTGCCTGTTTTAGCAGAATGACGGGTTGAAAGGCAGAGTTTAGTTCATTTCTGCACTTTTAATCCCTGTGAATTTGCTTTTTTAGAAAGATGTCAAGCTTTAGCCCTTTATGAACCTTAACCCTTAAAGTTTTGGAAAACTAGACGTGGCTGTGATAAATGCATGTTTTCTTCAAAAATCCCTGCAAAAATTTAAAAAATGTTGACTTCAAAAATTGCCACCCCCCCCAAAAAAAAGCCAAAATCAACAATTTTTTAAAAAATATTTATTTAAAAAAAAAGCCAGAATGAGGCAGGTGTGGGACGCATGAGATGAAATATCTTAGTGTATTGACCGAATGTAAAGCCGAGCGCCATCTAGTTTCGTAATATTGGACAGAAGGCAGAAATCTCTACAGCTGCTATTTCCAACACTCGACACCAAACTTTGTAGAGTGACCAAACGCACAGTTTGCTGATAGATACTTTGACCAAAGTAAGGTTTTGAATGCAGGACTTGTACTTGTAGTGGAGTATCTTCACAGTGGTATTGATTTTTGTCCACTGAAGGAGAGAATCTAAAGACTTTTTCTTCCACTGCTGTTCTCAGAATAAAAGAAGTCAGATAAATGTCAGAGGATTTGAAATGACCCCGTCACTTCTGACAAAGTCACCTGTGTCTCCCAACACACACACACACAGAAAGCGAGCTGTCCATGCAGCTGGAGTGCTGCCAGACGGAGGTTGAATTTGTCCGCAGACGACTCAAGCAGACGGAGGAAAAACTGGAGACGGAGAGACAGACCCGGGAACAGCTCGATACCAAGGTGAGACAGGACGCTGTGACGTGCACAACAGCGCTGACGGGAGATTAAATGTCTGAAGGTAAAAACGCTCTGTGTGTGTGTGTGTGTGTGTAGGTGGCGACGCTGCAGGCCCAGCTGGAGCAGTCCAGGCGGACTGCGACAGAACTGAAACGTCACTGTCGCCGTGTGACCTCTGACCTCCAGGACGCCCGAGTCCTCACTGACAGCCTGCAGAGCCGCATGCACGAGCTGGACCGCAAACAGAGGAGGTTTGTGTCCAACCGCTCAAATCACACAGCTCGTCTCTTGAATTTCATGTCTTTAAATCAATTTCCTCACTGTGGGTTAACCTTTTGTCCCTCGATTTCTTTCAAAAACATGAAAAGAAGGCAGGGAGCAACTTAACAAGAAATGCCCCTAAAATTAGCAAGAAATTAGTAAGTTACAAGAAAATTACCTAAAATGAGCACTCAAAAAAACAACAGAAAAAAAGGAAAAATGACCTGAAAAGTGGTATATGAAAAGTATACTGTAACCTAACTTTAAAAATCTAATTATAAATATATTTTTCTTGTTTGTTCCCTCTTAAGCGCACTTTTTCATTTCGAATTTTCAGGTCATTTTCTTGTCATATTTTACTAAGTTTTTGCAATTTGCAGGACATTTTATGCCAAACCGGTTTGCTTACGTGGCAGTGGTTGAAGTATGACAAAAGTCATCTTAACATGACGACGATAACAGTTAACAGACGGTTGTAAAGAGTTTAATCAAACACAGGAGCTGCTGGTCCACCGCTGCCTCCATCAGTTAGTTTTGTGTCATTGTGCGACTTTTTTAAAGGATTCCTGCAGATTCCCCAAAGTCACACAACAAACTAACTGATGGAGGCGATTAAAATGATACTGTGTTATTTTTCGGAGGGGGTTTTCCTGCCTGTTTGTTGTAGTGCAGTATTTTAAAACATCGGCCTGCTGTGTGTGTGTGTGTGTGTGTGTGTGTGTGTGTGTGTGTGTGTGTGTGTGTGTGTGTGTGTGTGCAGGTTTGACAGTGAGTTGACTCAGGCTCTGGAGGAAGCTGAAAACGAGAGAGAGCAGAAGGACAAAGCCTGTCAGGAGAACGCAGCTCTGGGGTCTGAGGTCTACAGTCTGCGCCGCAGCCTTCAGGTGGGTTGTTTTCATCTGAGCGCCGTGTGTTCGTTTGTACAAAACCACGAGGAGAAAGAGTTTGGTTTGACGAGTCGTGTGTGTAAAACTGAATGTACATCACGCTGTTCAGTCCTGCAGTGTGTTCGTATTAACGACATATCGACTCAGGGGCGTAAATATCGACACTGCAGGCAGCGCAGTTGTTCTGGGGCCCATGAGGTTGGGGGGCCAACAATGTTTTGAATGAGAAGGGGATGATCGTGACTTTCAAAAATTCACCAAAGAAGAACCTAAAAATGTCATCAAAAAGGCAAACTCCACCTGTGCCGTGTTTTTTGTTTTTTTCTTTGTTTTGTAAAATGTTTATTCTACATAAACTATCAAAAATATAAATATTTTCTAGTTTTCTTAATTTTCTTGTCATGTGTATATATGCAGTAATGATTGTTGGGTAGTGTGTGTGATAGTGTTGTCCAGTGTCGACCTTTATTTGATCATGTGATGATACAGTCAGGGTTCCCACTGATCCTTAAAAAGTCTCAGGCATTGCCTCCATTAATCTGAAAATAAGTCCTTAAGATGTATTAAAATGTCTTAAATAGATCTTTCAAAAGTCTTAAAATGATAAGACACAGAAGTAAGATTTTTTTCTTTCATTTTTTTTTCATTGAAAAATCTCAAAATAATCAAGAAAGCCTCTCGCATTAACGCCACCAAAAAGTCATGTTTTATTACAATAAACATTTTGGCGCCAGTCTCCCTTATCTTAAGTAACAGATGTCGGTTCATGTTTTTTTTTTCCTTCAGTTTTAGCTGCTGTAAAATTGGTCTTAAATTTAATTCTGAGTGTCTTTAAAAAAAAAAGTCTTTAAAAGCCTTAAATCCCACTTGGTTACAATAAACTGTAGCTATTTTGGGTGCAAAATCTGTCAGTAGAGCCCGTCATAATATCATAATATCACGCACCGGGGCCCGTTGTTAGTACCTCACGCTGCTGTTTTGACCTAATGAGTCATTAGCGTGTTTGAATGTGATCTCCGCTCTCTGCGTCAGAGGACACAATAACATCAGCAAACAGTTTGCATACCAGAGAGACGCTGATGAAGAAATAGTGCACTTTAAGGTAAAATGTCAAAGGGCGCCATTCATCACGTTAACCTGTAAAGAGCACATCATCTATTGAGGAAATTACAGATGTCACATGTGATTCATGGCGCTGCGTCACGCCGGTTAACAAGATGCAGATTGTGTGGTGGATTGATGAGTCACAGACGTGTGGAGTCAACAGCACATTTGACACGACAGACTATAAATATTAATGGCCTTTTAAAAGGTTTACGTCACGGTTTCTCGACTGAAATACAGAATGATGTCATCTGTCGCTGCAGGAACTCTGCATAAAAACCCCAAAGAGTCCAGTCCAGTCCAGTTCAGCTTCCAGTTTAACCTCAAAGACCCCAGTCAGCCTGACGGGGGCGCTATCATGAAAGGTCAACTTATAAGTAACTCATAACTTTACGCTGTCAGATAGATTTGCCTAAAACTTGCTACTGACATGCATTTATACTCTACAAATTTGCTTCAGGACCCATTGATGTATTTTAAAAACATGGGAAGAAGGCAATGAGCAACGTTAAAGAAGTGATCCATATTTTAGTGATAAATTAGTAAAAAGAAAAAACTAATTGCTGGAAAATTAGTTTTGAAAAGGGGGGGGTAAAAAAAAAAAAAAAAGGGGGACATGACCTAAAAAACTGCTTAAAAATTATAATAATTCTGGAAAACATCATTTGAAACGCATAATTCTGATTATTAGAAAAGTAGCTCTCTGGTGCAATTAAAGTCACAAAAGACACACAGTAAAATATTTTAAAGACTTAAGATTCTTTGTTTCCGTGTTTGTGCTTCCACGTGTTGGTGTGTTTCAGTTTCGTCTCCCACGTGGCCAAACCTGCCAAACTCTCCTCCAGTCAGATCGGGCCGTTTAACCCTCGCCGGCTCCAGACACGCCGCAGTAACCCGAGGACAAACGCTGAGTCTCCAACCGAATGTTTTGATATCTGCACTGATACGTGTGTGTGTGGGTGTGTGTGTGCAGGAGAGCCAGGCAGAGGTGGGCCGTCTGCAGAAGCAGAAGGACGAGCTGTGCGCTCAGATCCGTGACCTCAGCCTGCCCGTCGATCTCGCCTCCGATTCGCTGCCCGACCTCAAGAAACAGCTTCGCCTCCTGGAGAGTCAGGCCAGCGAGAGAGCGCAGGAAGTCGCCACGCTCACCGCCAAAATACAGCAGCAGCAACAGGTGCCTCAGCAGCAGACGCGCTCAGATGTTTTCACTCGCCGCCGCCGCTCTCAGCTCACCTCTCTGCTCTCACACAGATCCACATGCGCTTTGAGATGGAGATGGAGAGGATGAAGCAGATGCATCAGAAGGAGCTGGAGGATAAAGAAGAGGAGCTGGAGGACGTGCACAAGTCCTCTCAGAGACGGGTACGTCAACGCAGAACAAGTCCTCATCAATGTGCCATTCAGAGCTGAAGGCCACACACAGGCAGTACAGTACATTTTCTGATTTACAGAATACGTAAGTACGATTGTGAGGTACTCTACTGTACTTCAGATCCTTCATTGTTCTCACACTTTTTTTTTACACTGCAAAAAGACTCTCAGAACAAATAAACCTAACCCAAAAAGCAAGATACAGTAAATCTGCATTTGAGTTGAGTTAATTTTTTGTCCTCCCACAGATGTGTTTAAACTGTTCAATCTCAGTATTGAGATCTTTTTAACTTTTACACATTTTTTTTAACTGCCTAAAACATTCCCTAAACATTCTGCATTTTCAGTCATGAGAAAACAACATTTTTCTGCTCATAACAAGAGAGAAAAAAAATGCTGCTCAGTGAAACTTCACCAGCGCTGAACCGGGTCGCCTGCGTTGTGTAAGAGAGCAGCATTGTGTTGTTTGTGTACAGATGGCTCTTTTTGAACGCCCTTCGTCGGCTGAAAGAAGGAAACATTTTGTCTTTTTCTCCCTTTATTTCATAATGTTCTGCAACCAGGCAGCAGTTACACGACTTCTCCGCACTCAAAACATTTCTGCAGGTTTTCTCAGCAAAACTCATCATCACACACAATCAGACACGCTGAGGAATTTAACGAGGTACAAAAACAGAAATGAAACAAAATAAAGAAAGATATTGTAAAACAAAACAATACAAAATTTTATCAAAATTTAAAATAAAAACAGATAATAACTTTAGTAAATTTAATGTAAATCAATAAGTTTAATTTGATCATCTTGAATCATTCATGTAATTATATATATATTTAAAAATTATTAATTTTGTAATTTGTGTTTTCCCTTTCATTTTAAAACTTAAATATACTTAGTTACAGCTCAGGAATGTACCTACATTTACTATTATTTTTATTATACTTAACTGAAGGAAGTTGTACTTAAGTTTTTTTCTCATGCCACTTTTCTCACAGTTTTGTTTATTAAAAAGTTTTACGTCATACATCAATCAGAAGTTTATTAATAATTGTTTAATATTTAATATTTGTTTATTTTATAAACTGTGCTATGGCTGATCAATGAGTTTTTTATCTTTATCTATAAAAATACTTTAGAATTTATTTGTTGATTGTATTTTGTGTTTTAAATCTAAATCTGCAAGATTTTAAAATTTGTATTATTGTTTAATATTACTGTAATTATAAATATTAATTATGTGTCCTTCACACCTTTTGGTGTCTTTAACATATTATATTATTATTATTATTATTATTAGTAGTAGTAGTAGTAGTAGTAGTAGTAGTAGTAGTAGTAGTAGTAGTAGTAGTAGTAGTAGTAGTAGCCTGAGTGCTGTGGGGCCCATAAACGTCAGGAAAACAGGAAATTAGAATAAAATCAGAAAATCCAGGCAGAGCGCTGTCAGAAAATAACGCCGCCACACACTGAGAGTGCGCCATAAGTGATGACTGAGAAAGATTACTTCTTTATGAGAAGTAATGAGTATTCATTTTTAGGAAAATCCTGTACAATATATCTTTAACTAAAGCTGTTAGATAAATGTTGAGAGTAAAAAGTGAAATATCTGCCTCTAAGATGTAATGACGTAGAAGTATGACTTTAAAATTGTACTTGAGTAAATGAGATGTTTTGCACCGCTGCACGCTGGAATGTCCTCTTGAGTTTCTTCCCTCGCGGCGGCTTTAAACTCCGTCTGATTTATTCAGCAGCAGATCGTCGGGAGGCTTCACTTATTTCTTTGCTGTTTATTTTTTGATGCTCCTCCACAGATGATGATGTTTTTGTGCTCATCATTATGCAACCTGCTGCAGGGAACATTTCCTGTCAGGGACAATAAAAGCTCATTCAGACTGCTCGTCCATCAATTTATGTTTTTGTATGTGTTTTTGTGTGTGTGTGTGTGTGTGTGTGTGTGTGTGTGTGTGTGTGTGTGTGTGTGTGTGTGTGTGTGTGTGTGTGTGTGTGTGTGTGTGTGTGTGTGTGTGTGTGTGTGTGTGTGTGTGTGTGTGTGTGTATAGCTGAGGCAGTTGGAGATGCAGTTGGAGCAGGAGTACGAGGAGAAACAGATGGTGATTCATGAGAAGCACGACTTGGAGGGACTCATAGCAACTCTGTGTGACCAGGTACAAACACACACTCACTGCGGCGCTCACACTGTACATCTGCACGTTGGGTGCAGAGTCTGGCTGAATGAGTTATAATAATGTTATTATTATTATTGTTGTTGTGGGTTAATGTACTCCAGCTGATGAATTTGTCTTCGCTACATTACAGCCACCATAAAACAAGCATGCTGCGAGGAGGCAAGGCAGTGGCTAATTTAGCGCCCTGTCTCTGTCACCATTAGGATGTAACTGGACTCCTGACGAGTGTCCAGGACCTGGTCTGTGGCCAAGCCTGCACACAGCTCAAATCTTTTCTTTATTTTCCCCTTATTTTTTAAAAAAAAAAAAAAACTTTTTAAAAACCACATCTTCAAAAATACAGATTTTTTTCCTGATACTGATGATGATGATACCTCTCTAACGCAGTTATAGTAAAATTTACATGATAATTGCTTTTTTCTTTCCTCTACCTTTTTTTTCATTTTTTCCTCATGTTTGTCAAAAAAAATCAAATATATAACACTTCTATGTCTATATGTGCTTACTTACACATATACCAGGGTTCACATGGATCCTTAAAAAGTCTTAAAAGCCACTGAATTCATTAATCTAAAAATAAGGCCTTGCGTGGTATTAAACCGACTTAAATTAACCTTTCAAAAGACTTAAAAAATGCTCAAACATAGGAATTAAGATTTTATGAGTCATTTTTTCCTGATATTGCATCGTAAAATCTCAAAATAATTGCTAAATTCCTTTTCCTAAACTTGTCGTGATGGGAATCCAAGCAGTGAAATCTCACATGCAGACTGAGAAACACAAAAATCATGCAGAAAACTGCCCAGAAATGCAGATATTTCCCTTTTCTGTTGGTAAACTAAAAAGATACCTTTATGATAATTTATATAAGTTCACTGTCTTCCATGTCCTTTTTTTCCAACATTTGATGTAGATGATCTAAATTTTTCACCAGACAAAAAAGTCATGTTTTATATTACAATAAACATTTGGGCATTTCAAGTGAGGGATGTGATTTTGTATTTGCAGATAAGACGCTGTTGGGGTTAAACTGAGGTGTTCTTGTTGCAGGTGGGACACAGAGACTTCGACGTGGAGAAGAAGCTGCGGAGAGACCTGAAGAGGACTCACGCCCTGCTGGCCGACGCCCAGCTGCTTCTTTCAACCGTCGACAACCCGGGCCAGAACCTGCCCAACGGCAGCAGAGACCAGATAGAGCGCCTGCACTGCCAGGTCCGCTCACTGTGGCATAAGTGAATGGGCCTCGGGCCTAAAGGGGGCCCCAAGAGTCAGGGCCCCCCCGCCAAAATGTCACTGATCACAAAAAGAGTGCAAAGAGACAAATGGTACCTAGAAAAGTCACGAAATTACTAAAAGGATACACAAAACAACTACAAAGAGACACAATATGACCACAGAGACAAAGTGACCACAAAGAGTCACAGAACCACCACCACAAAGAGACAGAAAATGACCACAAAGAGACAGAAAATGACCAACAAAGAGACAGAAAAATGACTACAAAGAGACCAAGTAACTACGAAGAGACACTAAACAACCAAAAAAAGACAAAACAATCACAAAAAAACACACAAAATGACCACAGAAAGAAACATAATGACAAAAAAGGACTATAAAGAGACAGAAAACAAGCACAACCACAGACACAAATGACTCCAAAGAGACAAAGAAAAAAGAAACAAACTACAAAAAGAAGCAGAACCACCCCAATGTTTGCGTCTTGCCTGTCTGTAGGAGAGGTGGTGGGGCCTTTTGCATGTCCACCGTCTCATAATCCGCCCCTGCTCCTCCTGCACATTGACCTGATGCCACGCTGTCTCTCTCTCTGCTCGCTTAAGATATATTCAAACATCTCTCTCTCTCTCTCTGTGTCTCCACTCAGCTGGAGGAGAGCGAAGCGAGGCGGCTGGAGGCCGAGAGTGCTCAGACGACTCTCTCCCAGGAGCTGGAGAACTCTCAGATCGAGCTGGAAAATATCTGCAAACAGAAGAGTGTGGTGAGTAAGCAGACAGGTGACGGATTAAAGGGGAAACCTGAACAAACGAGCGGAGATACACAACAAACACTGATGCCTCCATGCAGGACGGGACGGCTCACTGACCGCTTACATGAAAATGATGTGATGGAGATTTTGGTCCGACATTTTGAGGCACCAGGTTACTCCATCAGAAGTAGTTTTTGCACAAATACCTTTAGAAACCTCCTCCGTTCATATCTTTCCAAATTGGAGGGGTTTCTGTGTCCAAACGTTTCTGATGCTGTGATCGGTCAGCTATATGTTCGTGTGTCCAGGTGGACGAGCAGTTAGCTCTGCTGCAGCATGAGAAGGTGGACCTGCTGAAGAGGCTCGAGGAGGACCAGGAGGACCTCAACGAGCTCATGAAGAAGCACAAAGCGCTCATCGCTCAGGTACGGCCTCACAGTCTGCCTTTCTGTCCATCGCGTTTTCATCCTCAATCAAATGTGTGTGACGCTCTCCCTCCGCTTTAGTCCTCTAGTGATATCTCTCAGATCAGAGAGCTGCAAGCCGAACTGGAGGAGGTGAAGAAGCAGAGACACTCTCTGCAGGAGGAGGTGAGGAGCACCGAGAGCTTTATATGAGATTTCCATGGATCATTTAACCTCCTTATTTCAGGTCTCAGTGTAACTACAAGCTTTCACGTTCACTGATGTATTGGTGAATTAATTTGGCTCCCCAAATGTTTCCCGGCTCCCGTCTCCCTGCCTCCAACCCGTGATGCAGCTCCAGCAGAGCGTGTCGAGGGTGCAGTTCCTGGAGTCGTCCACCGTGGGGCGTAGCATCGTCAGCAAACAGGAGGCGCGTGTGTGTGACCTGGAAAACAAACTGGAGTTTCAGAGAGGGCAGGTCAAGAGGTTTGAGGTGAGACCACATTCCCAGTTTCAACCCATGATTATTAAAGTGTAGACTTTTACTTTAATGTCCCTCCTGTGTGATGTGCAGGTGCTGGTGCTGCGTTTAAGGGACAGCGTGGTGCGTCTGGGAGAGGAGCTGGAGCAGAGCGCGCAGGCTGAAGCTCGGGAGAGAGAGAACGCCCGTTACTACCAGCAGCGGCTGCAGGACGTGAGGCTGGAGATGGAGGAGCTGATCCAGAGGGAGCAGGACGGCAGCCGCAGACGCATGGAGCTGGTAACACACTCACACGTCCACCACCACCGTCTCACAATCAGTACACCAAACATGTACACACACACACACACACACAACAAATGTGCAAACATATCAGCCAATTATAATGACCTAATAAGAAAGCCTTTTAATAAAAGCAGTTTTTCAGAAGCAACTCTAAAATTAAAAGAAGATAGTGTTCTTTCAAGTTTGACCTCAGACTAATAATTTAACTGTCTGTTTCCTCTGCTGGTTTGTTTGAAGGACTGTCAGAAGGCTGACAGACATTCTCAGATCTTCACTTTTAACTATATGAATACAACATTATTATTTTAGACAGAGATTAAGCTCAAAAGTAGGAAAATAAGATCGAAGTTGTCGTGAAATTACCTTTTGTGAATTAAAAATTTGATGTTCAGATGATAAAATGTAAGCTGAGGAAAAGATGGCTCATTTTTTTATATATATGCGCAACATTAATGACCTATGTTGCAAAAATAAGCGTATTATTATTTCAAATGTAGTTCTGTCTATTTACAAAAGATAAAAAATTTGTCACCAAATCCTGCAAAACCTCCTCTTAAAATGTGCTTATCAAAATAAGCTTTGAGAACACACATAAAGATGTAATTATGACGGCGTGTTTGTGCAGAGAGCCCGCCTCCTGCTGTCACCGCCGCTCTGATCAAACTTGTGCAGCAATGAAAGTGATGTTTTCTGATGTTCCAGATAATACACCAGCTGTTGTTTTGGGAACAGCGGAGGGGAAGTAGCTGTTTTTGGAAGTGGGGTGCGCTCACAATCGTAGCCTGGAGGAAGTGCTTCTTGCCAGGGTTTTTTAAGTAGCAGCATGGCCTTAAAATGTTGTCTCGCAGCCTGGATGGGAGTAACGCCTGTTGGGGTTTATATTTAGCAGCCTCAGTGGCGCTCAGGTAGAGCGCTGGTGATCTGTCTGCAGGAGGCAGAAAACTGTCCCTGCGGTTATCTCTGTCCATGGACAAAAGGCTGCTGTTTGTGTCCTGTGATGCAGCAAAGAGGTTTTCATCCGCTACTGTTGTTTTTATTCAACGTGATATTTAAAAATTGCTGTGATATGCAGGGTGAATTCTTGTAGTCAAATCGTATACTCCAACAAGTCCTCCGAACCATACCACCGTATAGCACATTTGTTCCTACCCTCTAATAGGACCCAGAAAAGCGTTTCCAAAATTAGCGCCCCTACCAGGGACAGATCAGCACATCCTAATAGGCTGCTGCTAAAACTTTGGTTTTGATTAATAAAATATACATAATAATTTGTTAATAAATAATTAACAAAATTATCTCTCTATTAACGAAGAGTGGTGCATTGAAGATCTTAGCAAGTGGCCAAATATTCAGTATTTGGTGGAGAAACTGAGCGTGTACACCAGAGAGAAATTACGAGCCTACGACTCACCAGATCCTTGCGACCTTGTTGTCTGTGGTCATGTACAGAACGTCAAATACCATGACGAAGACTCAGGGTTTTGTGTCTTGAAATCAGAAATACTAACGAGCCAAAGACAAGGACACAAGACCACGACGTGTAAGGCTTAGATTATAATCAACAATCCAGAAAACAACGTCCTCACAGATTCCTCGTCTGTATCAGTCTGGATGGCTGGTAAGCAACAACGGCACTTCCGTTGCCAAAATGCGTGTGCATGTTTTTGATGACAAGGTCTGTAAAGGGATCTATTATAAATCATAGAGTTCAGAGACAAAACAGTTATCTTTGCTGCACACATTTGCCCCACAAATACATGACAACTAGGCTTAAGCAGTAGGTAAAATTTCAGACTTTCACTTTGCTAAAAAAAATGTTGGGGTATACATTAGAAGATGATATAAGTGGCAGGTGTGCCACTAACTTTCAGCTCCTCAGACTTATAAATACATAGAAACGTCATATTCTCACTCCTATTTTCTTTATCAATCAGAGAAATCCGACTGAACACCTTTTGAATTCAACTTTCTGTCAATCTTGTTAACTCATCATAAAACACACTTCAAACTCAACAGAAACCAAATAAAATTCACCCAAACCGTCTTGTTTACATCTGCAGCTCTGGTTTGGTCCAAATGAATCCTTAATTCACTGAGTTAGATGCAAAAAAACGTGCCGTTATTCACCACGCTCTCTCTGCCTGCTGACCACAGGCTGTTTACAGTCCTGTAACTTCTCCCCCCACCACTAGGTGTCACTGTGTCTTTCAGCTCAGCTGTTCGACAAGTAAAGACCGCAGACTGAGCTCTGGTGGTGCATGCTGTGCACTACGTACAATAAGTTTAAGTCTCGAGAAATAGGATCTTTGAACACATTATTAATTTGTTTTTATTTTTCCAGAAATTCAAGAAATCCGGCTGCTAAACAAATCTTTGAACTGGAGAGCGTCAGTAGAGCTTGGCAGGTTTTAGAAGTCCATTACAGTCCAAGAAAGGCACAATAAACACAAAAAAGATCTGAAATATTTCCACTTTTTTCTCCCAGTTTTAGACTCAATCGTGCTCTCGCTCACAGCAGATTTCTTCGTGACCTCGGTGAAAAAGAGAAGGAGCCTCAATAATTATTCAGTTATTAGCACAAAGCACGCAACACACATACAGACATGCACACACACACAGACACGCACACACGAATGCCCTTTAACAACCTACCACACACACACACATACACACACACACAGGCTGCATGAATACACATATTCATACACACACATTCCTCCTCCACCTCCTCCTCCTTAACGTCATCTCTCCCTCATCCTGCTTTCTCTCTCTGACTGTGATTAATCCTCATTGTCTCTTCAAGGTTATGGGCACACACACACACACACACACACTCACACTCACATACACACACACACACACATTCATACATGGTTATGTGTCTCTATGACAACCGCTGCACCCACACCCGTCTCCTCAAAGCCAACAAAGCCAATAACTTTGAAAGCCTGGAAGCTTTTGTGTATTTGTGTGTGTGTGTGTGTGTGTGTGTGTGTGTGTGTGTGTGTGTGTTTGTGTGTGCAGGCATGTGTGACAGGATGCCAGAGAGACTGAACAAACAAACAAAAAAATAAAAATCCAGATGAGATGAATTAATAAATCACTCTATTCTCCTGATGTCAGCGTGTGTATGTAACCACTTTCCTTACTAAATAATGCGCTACGAGTTTCGGCCCCAGAGGCTGCAGAGGTCGCAGGACTGCGTGAGACAGAGAGGACACGCCATTGGACATTCGGTGTTTGACTGATGAGGTAATATAGGATAGGATGGAGGTAATTGCTGTGGCGGATTGGGCCTCGGGGTCTTTCCAGGTTGGCGGCGGAGGGGTGAAAATACGCAGCTGGCCCCGGCGAAGGTGAGCACGTTTGGACAAACATTCGTTAACCTGGTGTTTGTTTTACAGGAGATGCAGGTGGAGGAGCTCAGCGCCGTCAGACAGGCGCTGCAGGCCGACCTGGAGACGTCCATCCGCCGCATCGTGGACCTGCAGGCCGCGCTCGAGGAGGTGGAGTCGAGCGACGAGAGCGACTCTGAAAGGTAACTTTACCGAGGGGAGCCCCCTCCTCTGCCTTAAAGGGACAGTCTGGATGTTTGTGGTGAGGCTGTATTTACTTATCAGTGGTCAGTGTGTTAACCTGCTGTAGATGGCCGTCAGGAGCACTGCTACAGAAGATAAGCAGTGTACTACTGTGGATGGGAGCAGCAGCAAAACACATTTTAGCCATCTCAAAAAATCACCAGGGCTGGGCAATATACACGATACATACCGTCACCGTGATATCAGACCACGTACCGTCTGAGATTTTGGCTATCATCACATATCTGTCTTTTCCTGATTTTAAAGGCTGCAGTACAGTAAAGTGATGTAATTTTCTTAACCTATCAGACTGTTCTACTTGTTCTAACACTTGCGTTCACCCACTTAAGTCATTAAAATCCACATTATTGGATGAAAATCAAAAATCTCATTGTGTTAATATTTTTCAAGTACAAATAGTCATTCCTAAAATATTGTCACAGTATCAATATCAATGTATTTCGTCATATCGTGACATTTGATTTTGTTGCCCAGTCCAGCATTTATGAAACTTTTGAGGAGATTTAAAATATTGTGATATGTACCGTGCACCGTGATATGGCCCAAAAATATCGTGATGTTATTTCAAGGTCATACCGCCCAGCCCTAATTAGTTCCCACCAAGCAGTTTGATTGGTCGAGAGGCATTTTTTACACACTACACATCTTTTAAGTGTTTATGTCTCCGGTCTGATGTATCGCACAGCTGATGGTACATGGTTTGTTTACATGAAGTAACAGATGCATTTTTAATGACCAGTGTGGACAGAGAGAGCTCCTCTAAAACATTTTACTACGTGATAGTTAGACACTTGTTTTCTGGTTGGGACACGGTGACATTATGTTCCTCTGACGATTGACTGCTAAATCACGTGGCAAAGCCGGTAAAATTCAGTAAACTGGTCCGGTCTGGTGTTTGGCTTAATAACAAACCGGTTTGAAGATGTTCACACCGGCCCAAACCCAGTGCCGACGGCCTTCTGTACACTGACTGTGGAGATCTACCTCCTCACTTCCAAAAAACATCCAAACTATCCCTTTAAATGATCATGTCTGTGTGTTTAAACTCAACCTTTCACTCTGCCTTCACTCCAGTGTTCAAACTGCTGTGGAGTCGTTGACTCGAAAGAAAGACCTGTAAGAACCTCTTGAGTGTGTGTGTGTGACCTGAGCTGAGCATCAGGCATTGAAGTGTTATAAAACGTCTCGCTGTAATAGTTTAAAATATGAAAGAGAACTTGACCTCTTAAAGGATCATTCTTCTCTGTTACGACTGGTTTTGGCTTCATTTTGATCATTTAGTTTCATCATTTTATTCTTTCACACGTTAAAGAAAAAGTGATTCAGAATAAAATACAACAGAAGAAACATACAAATGTCCATCAGTTCTGACAAAAAAAAACTAACCTCAACGAAGGAACTGATGAGATTTTATGACACAGTGATAAAAAAACGAGTCAGACGATAATGAAAACAAACCTGATTATCTAAACCAGACATCTCCCTCTGGCAGATGAACTTAATTACTTCTTCTCCACCTGCAGCGTTGTAAACGTGTTCTGTGGTGAGTTTTTGATATGGACACAAACTGCTTTAAGGCTGAGACAGGGAAACGTCAACGCCCGCATGACAATAGTCAATATTCAGTAGTCTAGTTCCACATCTCAATATGCATTTGGGGATTTCTTACAAATTTCATAGTAACAGGGTTTGTAGGGTCATAAAAAAAAATCAGGAAAAGTAATGGAAATATAAATTTCCAGGCCTGCAAAATTTATGAAAACTAGATTTAACCTTTGGAAAAGTTTTGGAAAATTCATGGAATTTTGTTTAACAAACCTGTATCATAATACGTGATGTGCTCAAATACAATAATTTCTGTTTTTACAATTTTTGGGTATGATAAATTGTGTCATTTTTGACACCAAAATATTGTCTTAGAAAATTGCCAAAAAAGAGAGAAAAAAGAAAAGGCAATTATTTTTCTTAAAAAATGCCAAAGAATGTTTAAATTAAAAATTATAATAATAATAAATTGAAACAATTTTTAAAATGCAGAAAAAATGCAGAAAACAAAATCCCCATTTTTTCTTAAATTTTTTTAAATTAAATTTTTTTTTTTTTAAAAAGGCCAGAAAACAGGTATTCAATTCTAATCTTGTTTGAATGTTTTATTTAGTAAAGTAATAGTAAAAAAATCTACTACATAGGATTATCACTCATTTCAGACAAAGTATGATCTTTAAAAATGCCTCAAAGTCACGGAAATGTCTGTAAAAGTATGTATGAACCCTGCTGATACCATATGTTGCAAAATATATTAAAGCTCTGATACAGTGACAAGAATCAATCCACCTATTACTAAAGACAGTTCATGTTTCGATTTTATTGTGTTAATTTTAATTAATTTGTTGAGTGTAATTTTATTATTACTGAAGGAAATACTGTCGGATCAACAGCCAAAACCACAAATATAACAGGCAGTGTATCTCGAATGATCCTTTAAGGTGATTCAAGTGAAAACGGCTGCGTGCATGGCGACTAACAGTCCATGAGCCACTGCTGCACAGATTAGTCTTTAATGACTCGACAGTTGAGTCCTCTTTCAATCTAAAGTGTAACACACGGTATGTTTTTAATGCAGCTTCACAATCTGCATTTTTCCGACATTTCCATAAGGACCGGTTGAAAATCGACATAACAAGATGCTGTTTGGTGATGGATTTTGTTTCTGGTACTCGTGTCCCGACTTTAATGGAAATCAATGGCTACCTGGAGGCTGAAAAGTAGCATTCATTGATCTAGAAACCTGCTATTAAAGCATCTTTTCATGATAATGGCATTCATTTTTTCAAAAATTGTTAGTGTCTCTGTCGCATTGTTGCCTCCAAAAGTATCTTTTTTTCTACCATTTGGTTGATGAAATGCTGTTCATTCAGATGCTTAACCCTTTGCAACCTACACATATAAGATTGATTTTTTTCCAAAAACATGACGAGAGCAGCAAGCAACGAAAGAAGAAATTTCCCAAAAATTTGCAAGAAATTACTTAAAAGTACTTACAAGAAAATCACCTGAAAAGTACTTATAAAACTATAATTACTATAATCATAAACTATATAGAATAAACCAAAAAAATAAACTTAAAAAAATGATAACATAGAAATCACCAGGGGAAAAAATAAAAATAAATAGAATTTAAAAAGTACATATAATTTTATAACATAATTTTAAATATATAATGAATGGACTAAAAATTGTTTTTGAGTTTTGACAAAAAATACAGAATGTCTGCTTTAACCCTTTGAAACCCAAGCAGAAAATTACATGAAAATTAGTTGCTTTCTTTTAAAAATGGAAAAAATTAATTAAATAATTATTTTGAAAAAGGAGGAAGTGACCTTGAAACATGCTTAGAAAATTACAATAATTTTGTAACATATTATATATAGATAATTATAGTAATTCAGCAATTATTTAAATAAAACGCAGATACAGATAATTGGCAAAATGCCAAATATCGGCCCCGATATTAGCCAGACAGATAATTTGTCAGTCCCTAATTTGCAGCTTTTAACTTGCATCTTTTGGTTGGAAAATTGATGCACGGAGATGAAAATAAAGATAAATTTGATGCTTCAGCTGTGAGTCAAACTTTGACCTCTGACGGATGATTTTAACTTTTAAAATTTGGATGCATCCCTCGCTGTGATCATCCTCTGACTTGCAGTGGAATCATCATGGCGGCGGTCTGTAGCGTGCGTGCATGCTCGGTATGCAGCTAACTGTGCAGATTTACCAGCTAAAGGGTGAGAAGTGTCCGTTGTGGTCGTGATATAAAGTGTGATTCTGCTCTGCAGTGACTCGGTGTCCAGCGTCGGCTCCATCGGGACAGAGGATGTAGGAGAGGGGATTCGTCATTGGCTGGGAGTGCCCAGAGGAGGCTCCCGTGGCGGCGGCTCGCCCTACGGCAGCAGTACCATCAGCAGCCAGGGAGGGCGCCAGTCTGTGGCGGACACCATGAGCACCTACAGCTTCCGGTGAGTCCGCCGTTCATTCATAGATGAACAAGGTGACAAGGTTTTGTTTAGTCATTTTTCTGTAGATTTTGCAGTTTTTCTCTCTCAAATATGAATGTGAATTAAATGACAGTCATTCATCCATAATCAGTCAGTACATTTAACGATTGTGTTAGTCCGGCTAATATGTTAAAGACCGGACTAAAACTTATGGAAATGGGATGAAATATTTAAAAAATATTTGGCGGGGGGAAAAAGGTACAAACTGCGAAGATTGTTTCTTGTATCTCTCCTTTTTTTCAAACTAATTTTCCGGTCTTTTCCTGATTTCTTGCAATTTGCACAACATCTTCTGCAAAGTTGCTCATTGCCATTTTATGTTTCAAAAGAGATCAAACCATTTTGCTCAGGTTTTAAAGGTTAAATGCATGAGAGCGGCGTCTGAACGCAGCACAAATAAACCTGATGAGATTTCAAAAAGGTTAAAAACATATTTTATGCTTCATTTATTGTAAATTTCTGTTTTATGTTTCTGGACTGTTGCAGTTCTTTATTTTCTTTTTTTGTCCTTTTCCTTTAATTACTTTAATACCAAACACCGCGACTAATTCCTTATATAAAAAACCTGCTCAGCAATAACAATCAGCGGATAAATCGATCATGAAAATAAATATTTGCAGCAGTAGATTTGTTAGTTAGTCACTTTTTCTCTCTCTGAAGTTCTTGTGTGGATCCTGATGACGAGGCCTCAGAGGCTGGAGGCTCCAGAGGTCCCAGTCGGGCCCTCCTCCTCCGCTCTCTCCGAGCTGCTGGACGGACTCCGTAAACGCAGAGCGGGCGGCGATGCAGCAGACGGCGCCGGCAGCACCGTCTCTCTGCCCGTTTATCAAGCAACCGCCGCCTCCACTCTCAGGCGACGAGCCTCGGCCCTCTCTCTCGACCCAGGTGACCTCCCGGAGCCCCGGCCGGGCCCCAGCATCCTAAAACCGTCCTCGCCGCTCCTGCCGCGCGCCGCCAGCGCTCGCTCCATCAGTGAAGCCTCGACGTCTGCTGCCGTCTCCACATCTGGCACCAAAATCTCTCGCTTCAGCTCGAGCGACTCCCTCTCTGCACTTCCCTCGCTGCCACACCTCTCCTCCTTGACGTCCTCCCTCGCCTCTCGCCATCACCCTCCGTCCCTGTCCATCCCGGAAGAGGACGCAGACGAACCCCTCCGCTCCAGAACGACCCCCATGCAGCGCTCCCCTCAGCCGCTGAGGCGGTGCATGCTGGGAAGTCTCACCACAGAGGACGGAGGTGTGAAGGCGCTCTGGGTTCAGAACCGATGGTCTTCCAAAACCGCCACCTGGCGGAGGATCGCGACGACGCGGTGTCCGACATCCTGCCCGCCATCCGCAGAGCTCAGTCCACCAGCAGCCTGGCGGGCTCGGTGCGAGGAGGCAGGAGGGCGCTGAGCGTCCACTTCGGGGAGCTGCCGCCGTCCACCCGCAGCAGGAAAGGCTCCGAAACGGAGTCGTCCAGCTCGGGGGGGTCAGGAGGGAGCTCGCAGGCAGGCGGCGTGAGACGCAGGTTTGAGCGGCCGCAGGGAGAGAGACTGGAGGCGGAGGGCAGCGAGGGCGGAGACGTGGCGTCAGTCATGAAGAAATACCTGAAGAAAGAGGTCGACTGAAGCCGATGAGGTAAGCTCTCAGGTGAGTAAACGCCACGATCCAAACTTTAGAAACAGTTTTTATTTTATTTATTATTTTTGGTGATTTTTATAGAAAACAAATTTAAAATTAAAAAATTTAAATAAAATTAACTTGTTTCACAACATGAAATTATTCGGATGAGGCGAGCTCTCAGGTGAGTAGGCTTCGGTGAAAGTCATGGAATTTCACAAATTGAAATTTTGGTGATTTTTCTTTTTGTTAATTTAGAGTTTATTTCAGTTTATTTTTTCGCAATCATTCATCTTTTCATCAGACTTATTTTTGTATTTTAATTGTTTTATTTATTTTATAATTTATTATTATTAATATATTTATGTATCTATCTTTTTTTAATTATACGACTTAGACACCACAGGTCATTCTTAGCCAGCTGTGGTTGGAAAGAGGACGTTTAGACAAAAGCTAACCTTCCTTCTGGAGTATCAGTACACAGAAAAATCTGTAAAACATATGGGAGCATATCGATGAGATGTGGCTATGTGTATATGATTTTTTTTTTACTGTGCGCAAAACTACATAAACATTTTAAAGCCTGATTCTTTAGTTTATGACCTGCAGAAGTGAAGACGTTCTCGTCGTCAGCCGCAGGTGGAGTTTAGTTCTGATTAGCAGCTGTTAAATGAGACTGAACACTGAAACGATGGAAACGTATTTTACGGTTATGAAGGCCGTAAACACGTGACGTCAGTTTCTCCCTGATGAGATCTCATCTGCTGACTGAAGATAAAGTCGGACTCTGATGTTATTTTTAGTCCCGGTGTAACTCTGAGCGCTGTGATTCTGAGGTGTTTTATTAAAACAGGCTCAGACCTGAACAGTAAGTGTGGCTGCACACACGTCTCTGTTTCCCAGCATGCTCTCTGCTCTGACCATCTCGTCTTTGTCTCTTCCATCAGCGCGTCCACGTCCAGCTGTGAGCTGCAGTCGAGGCTGAGAAACACTTCAGAAGTCAACAAGGATGATTTTTTTTTTTGACTTTGTTAAAACCACCTGAAAATACATCTGCACTTAACTGTATTTTCAGAAAAGCGCTGTTTATATATGAATAAAAAACTTGAAATAAACTGTTTGCTTTGTGAATTTATTCTCTAATATTTGACATTTATTTCATTTCGCTTCATCAAATACCAGATTTTTTATGATGTGATTCTCTTGTGTGAAACTGGTTTAAATTTTCATCTTTTCGTTTCAGGTGAGGATGCATGTGCATGATTTCTTGTTCTGAACCATAAATCTGTAAACTCTCAGTAAGTATTCAATGTTTCTCTTTTCAATCATCTCTTTGTTTCTGTTTTCTTCAACTGATTTTACATCCAAACAAGCGGCTATCACATTTGATCATAACCAAAAAATATGCAGTGGTGAAAAGTAACTCTTCGTGACTGTTTGTGCATTTTTTAGTGTTTTTCCCCTTCATGTTGTGATAATTGTGTGTGTGTTGATGCATGTGTCCTAAATGTAGTCCAGATTGTGTATTTGAGTGTAATCAGTGAATTTGCAGCTCAGCTCCTACAATAAGTCTAAAATACACTGTGGAAACTAAATAGTTACATTCAGACTGTTCAGGTCCAAAAATGCTCCATTGAAACCCATTCAAACTGACATTTTTTGATCCCACAGCCATCAGAGCAGAAAAACAGGACTTGTATTATTTCTGGGTGTCATTCTGGGCTTTTGACTCTGAATTTGTCATTTTGACTATTTTCCACCTGATGAGGTCTTTTTGACCATATTTGGCATATGGAGGAAATACATGCTATTTCCACTAGGTGACCTGTCACAGTCTGTTTATTTTTTTAAATCTTAAAACAGTGGCATCATGACGAAAACGTTTGTTTAAAGTGTTAAAATTGTTAAAAATTTTGAATATTTAAAATTTATAAGGACTGACAGAGGTTTAAAAATGACCTCAATGAAAGTAGAAAATAATGTATTATAGTTTTTAAACCTTGAGTTTGAAAAGTGTTTTGTGCGCAGAGCGATATTTAAGTGCACAAACAAGTCTCTGAATTTCACAGTAAAAGTCTTAGAGCACTTTCAGTATTTTAGGACTTTTATATTTCCACATTTTTCTCCCGGACAGTGAATTGAACACTGTTATTTTTCAGTAACACTCTGTTTTCAGTGTATTCACACAGCGACTCACACCTGGGAGCTGCGAGCGAAGCCGGACAGACTGCAGCTGACGGAGCGAAAGGTAAAATACCTCCGATGAGGAGAAACTCAGAAAGTGTTGCTCAGTTTCTGCTCCGTCTTTTTGCAGCCATTTTGGGGATTCAGAATATGAAGAGGTCAATAGGTCGCTCACCTACGGCGAAAAACTCACAAACAGTCAACAATTAAAATGTTGTGAAACTCTGCATGCATGAAACCCCTGACCTGGTGTGCAGGGTCAGCGGCTTGATATGATTTCATCTTCATAAAGTTAAAGTTATTTTTTTGTGTCTGAAGGTTAAGGCCGAGCTGTCAGCGCGTCATCGGATGTGTTTCTTTATCCCCCATCTGTTGCTCCGCATGAGCCGAGCCAGAGTTCAGCGAGAGGTAACATTTACTGCAAGTGAAAACCATCTGCAGCGTCCAGAACCAGTCTGAGCGCAGCAGACGGGCGTCTGAAGGAAAACTGGCCTCTGCAGTACAGCCGAAAAAACACTAAATACTCCAAAGTTTGCACTGGTTCCAGTTTTTCTATCAAATATCAATGAAGAGTTTCCTCTTTTAAAAAAAGGATTACAAAGGAGTGTTTGGGAACGTTTCCATGAAAACAAAAACAACATTTTTTACTTGAACTGAGGCTCAAGGTCAAAGCAAAGTCCTCCAAACTCCACATGAAATGTGTGTGTTACATTTTAGTTAAAATTTTTAATTCTTTCACTTTAAATAGCTTCAATTTAATCAGAGTCCAGAGATACTCAGCTTTCTTTGCTTGGGGGCAACTTTTGCAAAATGACAAGTCACACTCATGCATGTAGGGTTTTTCGGATATTTGTTGGATTTTAGGATGTTTTTAAGATTTTAGGACATTTCTATGATCGTAGTCATATCTAGGATTTGACGTTTGTTGGATTTTAGGGCATTTCTAGGATTTGAGGAAGTTTCTCAGGATTTTAGGACGTGTAGGATTTGAGGATGTTTCTAGCTCTTCAGGACATTTGTAAGATTTTAGGATGTTTCTAGGATTTCTAGGACATTTGGGTCTTAGCTAGGACCTCATCGGGGGGGTGTGGGGGATCCTCCACCGGCTCTTTTTTTGGATGGACAAGATCTATATTGGTGCTTTTATGCACTCTGGCACCTTATGGAGACTAAAAGGACAAAAACAACTCCCAACACGAATCACTTTATTTTTATTGTGAATTAGAAAATGTTTGGGGGGGCCACGTGGCACCCTATGGGGGACCAGATTTGGCCCGCGGGCTGTAAATTGAGTATCAGTGCTCTGGTGAGTACTGCTGACTGTACCAGTACTGCAGGAAATCAGTTAAATCTGCTCTGCGACCCACAGGAGTGTTTTATAAATGCCACTCTCTCAACACCTCCTCTGCCTAATGAGATCTTAAGGTGACATTTATGATAAGAGTCATAGCAACCAGGATTATTGGTTTATGAGAATATCTCTGATGATAGGGCTCTGGGATTATAGGCTTATGATATTATGGATTTACATTATCTAAAGATGTGACGGAGATTCACACACTCAGTCCTGAACTCTGTGAAATGTTTATGCAGCAGCTTTAAGCTCCATGTATCTGTGATTGTTTCATTAATGTCGTCTTTATTTGAGCACAAAGAAACAGGCTCCGTGACCCCCTGCGGGACTTTTTAGGATTTCAATCACCTGAAATCATACAAGGTGCAACTCCAAGTTTCTAGTCGGAGAAATCGGTGAGAAAGAAAGGAGAGAGACAAAAGACAAACGAGCACAACATGCTTCAGCAACTGTTGAGGCAGCAGCTGTTTCCGATTTGTTCCTCCTTCATCTCCGAAGGTGGCAGTCATTTGTAAGTACAGCTCTTTTCTTGTGAAAATAAGAAATTAGTTTTGCCGGATCGTTTCACACTGCACATATATTTATCATTGTTTAATCACCACAAGAAAAAGTCACATGGGAGAGGGGGAAATTTTAATCCACAGTTGTGCCAATTCACTCCCTTTGTCAAGTTTTCTGTTCAAGAAAAGCAAAATATGCAGCTTATAATCACGGTGACAGATAGAGTTGGCGGAATGAAATTTTGATGTAATACCGGAGTATTTAGAAATCCAGAAGGTATAATTTTACAATACCTTACGGACTAACTCCCACACAGTGTCTTAACTTACAAAACGCTGCTGCAAACCTCCTGTCGCCGTCTAAAACTCATGTTTCAGATCAATATAGCTGCCACATCCTGCACCACAGTCGTCTGGTAAAAGTCATTCAAATTACATCTTCAAGGGATCTGCAATTTCAGCGCAGCCACTTAAAATAATTAGGTCAAGACTCGAGCATCAAGCCAATCAGTGAGCACTTTGGTACGACGCACTTCATCACACCGAGACGCTGAAGTGGGCCACGAGTTTTGTTACGACACATTTAAACAGCCAGTCAAGTTCAGAGCTGCAAAGTTAAAATGAGGATAATCCAGAGGGGGGAATATTTAATGTAACAGCTGTTTAAAAGGCAGATTATCTGGGTCTAAAATAAGGTTTCAAAGACTGCACTCAACTCTTTTATAGATCTGCAACAGCAAAAAATAATAACACAGATCAATAATTCATAAACCAGGAGTGTTACAAGTGGATTTAACTGTTTTCCTGCTCTGACGTGAGCCTCTAATGTTAGCATGTATTACAGTAACTGCGTTACTGCGTTACTGCGTTACTGCGTTACTGCGCAGGTCAGGAGGACATAACTCTATTAGTGTCTACGCTCAAATCATAAACTGTATTTAAAGATGACCCCACTATGTGATAGTGAAGATAAAATATCCCACATACAGCCACTGCACGGATTAATGCTGCCTTCATGTGCTCCTCAGAAATATATTTACCGTCTTTTCCAGTTACAAGCACATGAATAATTAATTGGCAGCTTTTTTTTTACTGTGAAAGTCATTTTTCATGCAAAAAAAGAAAAAAAAAGCATCCAGATTTCATACATACTGCATGTATGAGCTGCTTTTTCTTTTAACTATCTTTATCATTTAAAAAACTGTATTTAAACCTTTTTGCATGAGTACATTTACTATTAATACTTTAATGCATCTTCCTGAATCACATTTAGTTTATTTAACAGTATGTTAGTTTTTTCAGCCTTTTTTGGTGTCTTTCAGCAGTCTTGTGTCAGAGTCTTTGCACACGGCACAAAACCTGCCCTTATATGGTGTTTTGGGGGCGTTACCTGTGCTGACAGGTGAGTTAAGATCAGGTGGGAATCATCATTGAGCAAATTTAGGTGGTTAGGACCGTTTGCTGCATCTGGAGTCGACTTCTCTTATATTTTCTTTCTCCAGGAAATTAAGAGAAGTTATAGAGAATGTTTCTGCATGAGGCCCAGTGTGTGTGTATATGTGTGTGTGAGTGTGTATATGTGTGTGTGAGTGTGTATATGTGTGTGTGTGAGTGTGTGCGTGTGTGTATATGTGTGTGTGTGTTTCTGTGTGTGATCTGTATTCCCTCCATGGCGGTTGTGTAGATATGAGGAGCGAGCGGAGCAGCCAGCTCTCATTAGGAGCTGGAGAACAGCTGCGCATTAGGTATGCCACATCAGTAGGAGACCTTCCACTGTGATTACATCTCTGCTGCCTCACATCCTCGCCGCTGCATCCACACACTGCTCAAATTATGTATATTGAGCCTGATTGTCCTCACTTGTAATTGCCGTATGATTTACAGTAATAGCCCCGGCGTCACAGAGCCGGTGTTGCGCACGCTTTCTGATGCCTCGGAAGATTGACTCCTGCGATTGAACATGCTGTCGGCGGTTAACGACTCGAGATAAATCCTTGTTTATGCTCCTCGAGTCCTGTTGATGAAATGGATGAGGGAAGGCAAATAAAATTAAAACCAGGCCATTAATAAGTGATGCGTCTGCTGCTATACGGCGCTCCGTAGATCAGCCGGCTCCTGTTTGTGAGAAGCAAACAAATGTGTTTTTTTTTTCCGTGGTGCTCCCATTGTGTGTTATCGGACTGCTGCAGGCCGACAGAGCCAAATGTGGCTTGTTAGGGAATCTTAACAATGGAGGAGCTATAGAGGATCTCCACTTTAGCAAATCTCCACCGCCTCAGGGCGTCTTACACTGACAGCAGGACACACACACACACACACACACATACACACACACACACACACACACACACACACACACACACACACTCTGCAGCAGCATGGTGTGTGTGTGGGAAGCAGTTTGTGTGTTGCATTGTGTTTTTGTACCGGAGCTAATATAATAGGGGTTTGTTGGTTAATTTTATGTGTGCCTCCAAAGTCCCAGACCAGCGCCGGGTGGAGGCAGAGCTCGGTGTGTAAACCGAGCTGCTCAGTGACCTAAAACACTGTCCCCACAGCCTTTGTGGACGTGTCATTGTGTGGACGATACTGTCCTCTAAGTGAGCGGTGTGTAAATAAGTGAGTATGCACAATAGGGAGTGAGACGGTGCACGATGTGGTTTGTCCATTGTTGCTGTTGTTTTCCTGCTTGTCAGCGGTTGTGGTGAGTTAACCATTTGACACCTGGATTGTCATTGATTTTCTTGTGCTGCGTACAGATGCTTTTCACAAGTATTTTGAGCGCCAAGCAAATTGGTTTGATTTCTTTCGAAAATATGGGAGAAAAGGCGATTAGCAACTTTGCAAAAATGTCCCACAATTTGCAAGAAATTAGTAGATGTAGAGGTTTGGAAAATTTTGTAAAAATGTCCAGAAAACCATAAATATGAAGCATGTTTTTCATGTAATTTCTTCCATTTTCTATTTTTTTCTTTTTTTTGCTATTTTTTTAGGAAATCTTCTTGTACTTTTTACCTATTTCTTGCTGATTTGGGGGTATTTTTGTTGCTCATGACCGTCTTCTCATTTTTGAAAGACAGGTTTCGAGGTGTTAAACTCGACTCTTTGTAGCGTCCATGTCCCCTATAAACGACTCCTAAACCCAGCTAATGTTTGTCCTAATGTAACAAATCACGTGAAAAGACCAGAAGAACCACCAATCTGTTATTTCGTCTCTCAATAGAGTGCCGGAGGGGATGAGGTTTTTCTGTAGGCCGACGCTGAAGCTTCACTCTGGTTCCCTCCTTAAAAAGCCTGTGGGATTTTTCCATTAGATTTTGGATCATTGCAAAAAAAAAAAATTAAAAATTGTGTTTATTTATGGAATAAAGCACTTTGTGTTTTGCTTGTATGAGAAGTGCTACATAAGTAAAGTCTGATTGATTAATTGAATAAAGGAATAAAAATGCTAATGATTGAGGACACTCACCTGTTATATTAATAAGGACATTTTCACTTATAGTTGTGTGTCTCTCCGCCTCTCTGTTTCTCCCTTCAGACACATTCAAGCATCTCCAAACTTGAATATGGACATTTTCTACCTGTCCAGCTTCATCACTGACTGCAGCCACGCCCTCATCTGACCTGCAGTGACCCCTCCCAGTCACCTGACCTGCCCCGCCCACCTCCTCACCTGTTCCTGTGTTTCCTCGTCAGCCCTGCAGCAGGAAACAGCCCTCTGACATGTTTCTGTCTTCATCTTCCGGCCGTCTGATCCTGACGTGTTCCTGTGCTCGCCTCGGTACGTGTCACCTGTTCCTCACCTGCCCCGCAGCCCTCTGGATGTGTTTACCTGTTTGGACGTCTGACCTGAGTCTGCTCCTCCCTGCCTGTAAGCTTCACTTTCTCCTCTGAACTCTTCATGTGTCAGATTAGAAGAATTTAAACAGATTTAAAAATATATAAAAAATGAAAATATATATATTATATTTTATTTAAAATTATTCAGAATTTTTACAGAATTTTAAGCCGTTTTTTTTGGATCATTTTGTTTTTTTGTTAATATTTCTTTTTTAATATTGTTATTATTTAATTTATTGCTCATTGCCTTCTCAGGTTTTTGGGGAAGAAAAAAGCCTATTCCCCCAGGTTTCAAAGGGTTAAATTGCAGCTGAATCCATTTGCTTTCTGATTCAGTCTGCAAACGGGCCTCAAATCTAAACAAACAAATGACAAAAGTTTTTTTTCAAAATAGTTTGGCCATACAAACGTAACGGATCTGTGGTTTTCAGAAATGTACGTTGCAAACATTATCATCTGGCGACTGGGCCGCTCATCCTTTCCTGTGCCTCAGAAGTGTACATTATTATTGTGTAGTGTAGTAGTAGAGTAGTAGTAGTGCAGTAGTGTATATTATTATTTTTTGTGCAGTGTCAGATACTCACATTCATTCTGCTCTGCACACAAAATGAGCTTTTCAAAGTCAAGCTTTCATCGAGTTTATTTTTTTTAACCAACATGAGTCTTAATAATAAATATCAAATAATAATTAATTAATTAATTAATTTCAGAATGTTAACCCTCAAAATGCCAGGTTTTTGTTATGGTGCCACTATGTTTTTAGATGGAAAAATTATTTTATTTTATTAGATATTTATTGTTTATTATCACAACCTAGGATAAGTCAATGATCAGCAGCAACACTGATTGTGACAGTGCACCTCGTGGAAATAGCATTTTTTTTCTCCATATGGTCAAAATGATATCATTAGATGGAAAATAGTAAAAATGTCAGTTTGAATGGGTTTCAATGGAGCATTTTTTGACCTTAACAGTCTGAATGTAACTATTTAGTTTCCACAGTGTATTTTAGACTTATTGTAGGAGCTGAGCTGCAAATTCACTGATTACACTCTGATACACAATCTGGACTACATTTATTACATATGCATGAAAATGATCAAAAAATGAAGCATGAAAATCATGTAAAAAGCACCAAACAGTCCCTGTAAGCTTAATGGCTGCACATCAGTAGAGTAAACACATCATTTTTGGGAGAAAGCGTTGTTTGAATACATAATGAATCTTTTGTGTTTTTAACTGATGGTAGTTTTCTCTTGTTGATCACCACCTGCAAATCTTCATTCATGCACCTTTTTTATTCACAGCCAGTCTGTGCTGTGATGACTATAATTCCCTTTTTTAAGCTTGTTTGTTCACTCTGTTTTGGCGAGAAATGTTGTCCAAAAGCACACTTTCTTTGTGCGTTTTCTCGGCTCAATGTGACCTCTGCTCCTCCGCCGTGCAGCAGTGTGAAACGGAGCCGCTGCGGAGGCTTATCCCCGCTCACATGTATCTGTGAAGAAAACACACAACAGCAGCGTGAGAACCAGAAGCCATGGGGAGGAAAGTAGAGAGATAAAAGAGATGAGATTGGGGGTAAGATGGAAGAGAAGGGGGGATTAGACGGAGGGAGGACGAGCGGGGATGAGGATGGATGACACAGCGAGTGAGCCGGAGTGGAGGAGGAGGAGGAGGAGGAGGAGGGCTGATCTTTCACAGAAATAATGATATCTCCTCTCCTTGAGAGGCCGTTGTCTAATCATTTTATTCTTTGGTTATCAGAGATGGAGGAGACGGCGCTCCGCCACGCTGGCAGACAGCCACTCGGCTAACGCACAGCGCCGCCCGGCTCGGCTCACACGGGCTGCAGATCAGGGAGTTCATTCATGTGGACCGTGATCCTGTTCAGAGTCCCAGGATGATAAACACGGCAGCACGTTAGCAGAGAAAACACCTCACTGATGATTCGCTGATACGCTCAAATTAACCCTTTGGACCCTAAACAAATTGGACTGATTTCGTGAGGGTGGCGAGCAAGATGTTACAAGAAAAATACTGGAAAATGGGGGAGAAAAAAAGAAAAATGTAAAGAAAATATTTTTCTTTCCTTTCTTTCTGTAACATTATTTTATTTTATTTTATTTATTTTGTAATTTGCAGAATAATTTTTGCCAAATTGCTCATTTTGTTTTTCGTGTGTTTTGAAAGAAATAAGCCAATTTTCTCAGGATGGCAAAGAACTGAATTAATTAATCGTCACATTAAGACCTTACAAAAAAATACTGAAAAAATAGTAAAAAAAAAAACAAACAAACATACAAACAAAAAAAACAAAAAAATAATTTGAAGAAAATGCCAAAAAAATTCATATGTATTAAGAAATTTATTCTTGTAGACGATGATCCTGATGATACGCTGAGCAGGAAGTAACAACCGTCAAATTAAACCTTTGCAACATAAACAAATCGACCTGATTTCTTATTTGAAAAACACTGGAGGTCAGCGAGCAACAGAATAATAAATGGCCCAAAAATTAGAAAAAAATTACAAGAAAAATAGTGTAAAAAACAAGAAAATATTCTCCAAAAAGTGTTAAAAATATTTTTTTCTTTCCTCTCTTTCTGTAACATAATTTTGAATATGTACTTAAGAGAACTGAAGAATTTTTCTCATGTTTATTATTTCCATGTCTCATTTTTTCCTTCAGTTTGAGGGATATTTTTTGAAGCATTTTGTTTGTTTTTTCTGTGTTTTGAAAGAAATCAGTTTTCTCAGGACGGTGAGCAATTAGCAAGAATTGAAGACGTTACAAAAGAATTACTGGAAAATATATACTTTTATTCTCATGATCTCATTTTTATTATTTCCATGTCATCTTTTACTTTTTTCCCCAGATTGCAGGATTTTTTGCTAAGTTGCTTATTATGTGTTTACTGAGCAGGACGCCGTTCATGTTTACATCTTGAACTGTCGGGAGCCTCTCGGCCATGATGCACACTTCCTGTTTGCAGGTGTAGTTGTGAGTCAGGATTTCTGCTGTTGAGTCTCTCAGATGTATTTTTCGGCGCTCTGAGCTCTGTAAGCCGAGGGCCATTTAGTTCCATTATATTAGAGAGAAGGTGAACATCTCTACGGCCGATATCTCCAACACTAAACACCTCAAACAAAAACTATCTAGACTAATAAACAGCACCACAGGTAACAGGAAAAATGTGTGTTTTTGGCTAAAATGTCCCTTTAACTCTTCAGGTGGCGAGTCGTCAAATATGGATGCAGCTTGCAGGAAACTGGACGGTAAGTAGCTGATGTTACTGTCTTCATACTCTGAACTGACTCTGCAAGTAAAAACAGCAAATGTTTTTTGCAGACGTCGTGTCCTGAGCGTTGTTTTTGTGTTTTTAATCTGTGTTTCATGTTCACGCTCTTGTTTTTCTCGCCGTCAGCTCGTCTGGATGTCAGCAGCTCTGAGTTACAACTGAAGAATCGAGCAGAGAGCGAGGAGACTGCGGTTGAAGCGCGGCGGCTAATGAGGTGAGTGTTACTTCCTCCCGACTCGGGGCTAACCCTGAAATCCTCGACAGACAGACAGACGGACGTCCTCTGCTCCCCCGTCTGTCCGTCAGTCTGTCTCCGTCTCTGTCTGAGAGCTTTCTTATAAAGTGATATCACTGAATCATTGATGACATTTCGTCATGCATTATAGACACGCTGGGAGAGGGAGCGGGAGTTTGGTGGATTTGAAGCCTGTCACACAAATACTCAGTGTTATATTGTTTGTTTTTTTCCATAGTTTTAAGAGACGATTCAAATCTACGAGTTAAAAATTCTACGAGTAAACATCTGATCCTTCTTCATCTATCACAGAAGTTCACATTTATAAAGATATAGTCTCATTAATGTAATTATATACCCTCAGGGACTGCTTGGTGCGTTTTTATGCACTTTTCATTCTTCATTTTCAGATAATTTTGTCTGTGTTCGTGCATATGGCATACATTTTGGCAAGATTGTGTATTTTAGTGTAATCTGAATTTCCAGCTCAGCTCCTACAATAAGTCTGTTAATAACAATAATAATAGTCTATAAGTCGTGTTATTGGTCACATATTTGCAGCATTCATGATTGTGTGCGTTACAAACGAGTTCTGGTGCGTAACTTTAAACCGTGAATAAGAGCCGCCTGTTTTACTTCGAATACTTTATCTGCATTTCCTGATTCTACTTACTTTACCGGAGTATTTTTACCTCTTCCTTTGCTTGAGGGCCACATTTGCAGAATAACAGGAGGTCAGGGGCCGTCACAGCCGCCCATGTTTCTGGGATTTTAGGATGTTTCTCAGATTTTGGGACCTTTTTAAGATTTTAGGACGTTTCTTGGAGTTTTAGATTTTTCTTAAGTTTATGACATTTCTAGGATTTAAGGACTTCTGTGATGTTTCTAGGATTTTAGGTCATTTCTCTGGTTTTAGGACGTATCTTGGGTTTTAGGACGTTTTTCAGACATCAGGGCATTTAGGATGTTTCTAGGACTTTAGGACGTTTCTTGGAGTTTTGGACATTTCTTAAATTTTTGGACATTTCTAGGATTTTGGGATGTTTCGTGGATTTTAGGACATCAGGGTCTTTAGGACCTCTGTTGGGGGCTGTGGGGGATCCTCCACGCTTTATTTGATCAACAAGCTCTGTTTGATACTGTTTTATGCACTCTGACACCTTATGAATACTAAAAAACAATCCCCAGTGTGAAT
>NC_056482.1:26091936-26092106 GCF_008729295.1 Plectropomus leopardus
CGAAGAAAAGACGCACTTCCGAACTGCAGATACATATAGATGTGGATTACTTGAAGACTCCGATAAGACAGTGCTGACCTTAGTGTCGATCAATGACCGGCTCTATCTGTCAGAAATGCCCAGCAGCAGCTTTGTTCCCGTCTACACCTTCATGAGTAAATGATCAAAAG
>NC_056482.1:26092125-26097311 GCF_008729295.1 Plectropomus leopardus
ATATATATTACTTTAAGGCTCCGATCAATCAGTGCTGACCTTAGTGTCGATCAATGACCGGCTCTATCTGTCAGAAATGCCCAGCAGCAGCTTTGTTCCCGTCTACACCTTCATGAGTAAATGATCAAAAGACCGGCTGAGTAAAAATGGATTGAAACTGTTCCAGAGAAGCGAACGACAGACTCGATCTGTAAATGATGATAACCGACAAAACATCTAACATTTATAGATTTTTGTAAGGAAATAGTTTTCCCAGCTGCAGATGGCTGATTTTTTAGCAGCCAGGTCTTAAAACACAAAACTCGCTTTGCCTGGGGGTCCAGGGGCCAGTCACAGCAGCCCATACGTGTTTCTGGGATTTTAGGACATTACTTGGATTTTATGTTTTTTCGGATTCTAGCACATTTTTTGTAGGACTTGCTAAGTATTTATGGCGTTTCAAGGACTTTAAGACATTTCTCAGATTAAAGGACATTTCTAGGACTCTAGAAAATTTAAGGATTTTAGGACATTTTTCTGGATTTTGGGCCATTTCTGGAATTTGAGGAAATTTCTGGGATTTTAAGACTTTTCAAGCTTTTTATAACGTTTCTAGGATTTCAAGACATTTCTAGTATTATAGGACATTTCTTGGATTTTACAACACTTAAGGATTTTGGGACTTTTCAAGGATGTTAGGATATTTCTGGTATTTTAGGACATTTTTTGGACTGTAGCACATTTTTATTTTATTTCAGGACATTTTTAGGATTTTAAGACATTTTTCTGGATTTTAGGACATTTCCAGGTTTTTAAGACATTTTTCTGGATTGGGTTCAGATTTGGCTACAGGCTGAAGGTTGAGTATGATTGTCCAATCAGGTTTAAAATAATATATTAAAATAATATACTCGAGTGCTGAAAGGATAGAGGAATAGTAATGTTGGTCTGTGAAGTCTTTTTTTAAGAATGCATCTTTTCCTTTTTTAATCTACCACAGTGACTTTCTTTTAAAGATAAGAGTTGTGATTATTAATCAGGTAAAACATGATGAATGGGGGTCAAGAATGAGTACAAACATAATCATTTAAGCAAATTAATGACAATGAAGTGTAAGAAAAGGAGGGAAAAAAAGGCACTTTCGGTTTTCTTGATAATGAGCGTCGCAGCCTCACAAAAAGCTGCCTGTGTGGCTGCAGACTCGTCGGGCTCTTTCACACTGTTGGGTTACAGGTGTGAAAACATGCTCTGGTTCGTTCCTTGTGTTGTTTTTGGAGGTTTGGATTTTCAGGCTAATTACTGGGAGTTGTGGCAAGCTGTTGTGAGCACAAGAAAAATGAAAAAACAGCAAAACAAAATGAGCCGCGGCAGCACATGGGGAGAGGAGGAGACACAATGTTTAACTGACATTTGGTCCGATGACTTTATAAGAGTCAGCTGGAGAAAACTCTTCAGACACTTTTGAATTACTTTAGAGAAAATGAGAGGGAGGATTTGAGGAGACAGGAGAGAAATGAGAGAATCTGACAGCCGAGAATTGAGACGCGGCTCATGCAGGAGATAAAGACAGGCGGTCCAGTCACCAGAAGAAAATGCTGGCATTGTACGTTTCTGCAAAATATGTTAAATTTGTGCATTTAAAAAGTATATCAACATTTCTAAAGTGATGCAGTTTATGAGCTGACTTCACTGTTTTTGGTCTGCCGAGCTGCAGACCAAAAACAAACTACAAAACTGGTTGCGATTTAATGAGTCTTTGCTGCCTTTCCAGCAGCTTTTTAGTCCCCAAAAATGGGTGTTTTGCAGTGACCTGTTGTTGACCTGCTGGGAAAGTGACACAAAAAGCGTTTGTTTTTTGTGAGACATCACTGTTTTCATGTCAGATTATGGCCCTCAATCCAGGTATTTTAAGCCAAAACAGTGTTTTTTCCACCACATTGATCACAGCGTTGCTGAAACAGAAAAGTACAATGCCAACGTTTTCCTGGTGCTTGGGTTGACAGGATGCAGGTGATGACGACAGGAAGGTCATGTAAGGTTCTTCAGCGCACTTACAAAACAAAACTAACCAGATTAAATGTATCAGATTTAATACAAACATAACCCTTGGTTTGAACTTTTAAATCCATAATCCATCTTTTTCGCCTGGCACGTTTCAAGAATTTTAGGACATTTGTAGGATTATAGGATATGCTAGGATTTTAGGAAGTTTGGCAGATTTTATGACGTGTAGGATTTTAGGGAATCTGTAGGATTTTGGGACATTTCTAGGAGTTTTGAATGTGTTAGGATTCTAAGATGTTTCTAGGATTTTAGAACGTTTCTAAGGTTTCAGGAAAAAACAAGATATTAGATTATTATCAATAGGCTTTGAGGGAAGTTTGTCACATTTGGCACAAACGTCCACTTGGACTAAACAATGAGCTGATGAGATTTTTGTGGTCACAGGTCAAAGGTCAAAGGTCAAGGTCACTGTGACACTGCATCTACCTCATTGCTGTGAATTTGAAGATGGCCTCGAGGGAATTCCCTCAAATTTGCCACAAACATCTACTAAAGGATAAAATAACTCAGTTTTGTTGGTTGTAGGTCAAAGATCAATGTCACTGTGACCTCAGCTGCCTAATTCTCATAAACACAACATCTCCAGATCATTTTGAGGGGATTTTTGTGGTCAAAGGCCAAGGTCACTGTGACTTTACATCCCTCTCATTCTCTTTGGGGGAATTTTGTCAAATTTGGCCCAAACATTCACTTGGACTCAAGAATGAACTCATTTGAATCTGGAGGTCATAGGTCAAGGGTCAAGGTCACGGCATCCGTGTTTTCACAGACATGGATGTAAACTGTAAGTGCATCTTGTCTGGTGCACCGAGGCATACAACCATGTGGCAGTAATTCTGGTTATAACATGACAGATATCAGAAATTTGAACTTGTAAAAACACTTCAACAAAGTAAATTGAGGCAACAAAATGTTGACTGTGATGGATCAGCAGCGGCTAACAGCTTTAAGTCTCTGCAAGCTGATTTTTATTCTGCACAGAAACTAATAGAGAGAGAGCAGTGATGGCCCCGAGGGCGGGAAATCAATCTCATATATACAGCCAAATAAAAACATACAAAAGCCAACAGAAGGTCATTTAAAACCCCGGCTTTCCATCAACATCGGACTCAGTTAGAACAAATGTCCTCAGAGTAACCGAGCAGCGCCTCGAACTTGTGAAACTCTCCGGTAAACACGAAAAGAAGTCCGAGGATCTTTCTGACACAAACAAGCAGTTCAGAGCATGACTGGCAGCCGTCATCCTGCAGGAAGCTGCAGTCTGGATGAAAGCTTTGCATCTCCTCAGCCTCTCCATTCATCCTACATCACGCCCCAAAACCCGCTGGACCAGAAATTTCTCAAACTCAGAGGAGCTTTGCCGGTGCGAGAACTCTGCAAACCCCGTGACAGGAATCAATCAATCAATCCGACCGGCCGGCTGACCGGGCAGCGGAGCGGAGCAGCGCTGATACATTGAACCTCTCGGCTCAGACCGCAGCCAATCAGAGTGAAAAAACTATCCCACAATGCTCGTCTCGTCTCAGACCTAAAGTACGAGCGAAACAAACAGACTGACTCGACAGCATGACAGGCGTAACTATCAGTGAGCGTCGCACGGTGCGGATTATCTCACACTCACACACACTCTCTCACACACACACACTCACACACACACTCTCTCTCTCTCACACACACACACACACTCACACACACACTCTCTCCCTCTCACACACACACACACACACACACACACACACACACACACACACACACAGAGTTTGTCGTCAACAGACCTACTTCAGCGGGATTCCCGTATCAAAGGCAGACGAGGGAGCAGAGCGGTGGCTTAGCGTAAGCTTTGAGGCAAATGGGAACTGAAATATTAACCTTTTAAAAGGCTTTGGCTGCAGACACACTTGATTGTGCCAATCTGCTTTGAGTGAGTTTGACAAGGCAAAGTGTCAGGGCGAGCCGGTGTGTGTGTGTGTGTGTGTGTAACTCAGTCAGACTGAAAATCCAAATTGTCACTCTAATCCCAGACAACCGTATCAAATCTCTCTTTGGATCACAATTCATCGTTCGCCACGGAGCGAAAAAGAACAACATTTTCAACACGCCCTTTTTCTAAGCAGCACGCATTAAATATAGATTCCTGTTGAAGAGAGGAAATTTTATTTTATTTTTTCATTTTTCCACAAGAATTTGATCAAGACGTTTGTTCTGGTTCCTCCGCGGCTCGTCGCGGACCCTCGGAGGCTCGTTAGACGCCGACATCAAACGGCGGGCCTCATTAATCAACCTTGTATATGCAGTTTGTGCTTGAAGGAATATTTGGGAAAACCGCTCAGCCTCTTTCCTGTTGAGAGATGGACGAGGGGACTGACGGGAGAGTTGGGTCGATTTCCGGTTTCGCCGTTCCGATTGAAAGCGCGAGCTTAAAATGGTTTATGAAAACTGACTGAACCAGCATTTATCAATATGTCACGTTCTGGCAATTTTAAAAGTAGCCTAAATCAAAGAGCTACATCCAACCCAAACTGCATGAGTAATAAGCAAAATAACAACCTGATGAATATAATATGCACCTCTAGGTTTCAAGTATATTAACTTATTACTGTTGTTATAAGTTATTATCATTATTATTCTTCCATCCATTTCTGCGAGAATACCTCTGAACCTGCAAATTAAATAAGTAAAAACAAATAAAAACAGAGATATTTACATACACTGAGCAGCTCTTAAAAACACAAAAGATAATAAAGTGCGATACTTTTAAAGTGCAATCTGATTTAAGTGAACCCTGATTTTAAAGGTTACCTTTATTGGATTAACTGGTTACTTTTTCTGCGTTTTGCTGTCGTTTATCTTTTTCTGTAAGATGTTCATTTTTAAGTACTGGCCTGGCATGATTACTGCAGCGTTTTCGTTTTTTTTTGTGCATCAAGGATCGTTTTCACAATGTTATCATATGAACAAGGATTTTTTTTAAAAGCAAAGCAAAGACTTTTAGTATCCATTTTTAGTATTTTGGATTTGAAGCCAATGAAAGAGCTGATTCTGGCTTTTATGTTTTATTTAATTTTTTAATTTTTTTTTTCTTTGGGGGGGGGGTGTTGAACATCTTTTTGATCGTTGTTGTAATGCTTCCCATTTTCAAACAA
>NC_056482.1:26100068-26166122 GCF_008729295.1 Plectropomus leopardus
AGTCACAAAAAATATCTTTATGTTAATGTTATATTAAATATTATAAATAGCAAAACTGTCCCTCCTCTGAAGCGGTTGATGTTAGTTGTGGTTGCTGTAAACTGAATTTCATTAAGAGTGGCATTTTAAAAACTCTTGAATCTTTCCTGCTTCGAGCTGCAGGAACCTTGTCACAGTATCTGATCATGAATTTGTGTTTGTTTACATGATACTTGAGTTCTGTCGGGATCAAATCCAACGGCACAAAGACGGTCTGCAGAAACAGCAGGTGGAAGGACGAGACGCTCATGAGACTAAAGCAGGCAGGAAGCAGCAGAGACAGAGAGTTGGAGGTGACCCCGTTTTAATCAGCAGCGCTCTCTCGGCCCGCCAGCGGCGGCGGCGAAGCGCAGGTGGGCTTAGAGGGGTTTAACCTTTTATTCGAAGGAGAGCTCCCCAGAATATCAGCCCCTGATTAACACGATTATACACACCGGCGTGCTCTTAATGAAGAGACGAAGCTGTGTTTTCTGACGGAGGGCGAACCTGCATCCTGCTTCTCCACGTTATGTTCAGAGTGTGAACTCTATAATCAGAGCAGCGTTTACCGAAGCTTCGCAGACGGTTTTTTAAAATCGATTTCCAGACGGTTTCAGGTCACGACAGCGAGCAAATCAGCCTGCAGAGCAAAGACACTCAGCTCGCTTTGTTTAGGGGCCACTTTCACAAAATGAGAGGAGGCCAGGGGCCGCTCGCAGCAGCCGCATAGGATTCTAGGATTTCAGGACATTTTACGACGTTTATAGGATTTTAAAACATTTCTAGGATTTTAGGACATTTCTCAGATTTTGGGGCATTTCTAGGATTTTTGGTCATTTCTTGGATTTCAGGACATTTTTAGGATTTAAGGACATTTGTATGACTTTAGGACATTTCTCAGATTTAAAGACATTCTAAGATTTTAAGACATTTTTGGGGGGATTTTCAGACATTTCTGGGGTATTAGTACGTTTCTACGATTGTAAGACATTTCTCAGATTTTAAGGCATTTTTGGGGGTATTTTCGGACATTTCTGGGATTGTAGGACAGTTCTAAGATTTAGGACATTTCTAGGACTTTAAGACATTTCTTGGATTTTAGGACTTTTTTGGATTTTAGGACATTTCTAAGATTCTTTGGCATTTTGGGGGGTTTCTGGGGTATTTGTACATTTCTACGATTTTAGGATGTTTGTAGGATTTTAGCGCATTTCTCTGATTTTAGGACATTTCTCATATTTTAAGGATTTTCTGAAATTTCTAGGACCGGGACATTTCTAGAATTGTAGGAAAGTTCTAAGATTTAGGACATTTTTAGGATTTAAGGACATTTCTCCAATTTTAGGACCTTTCTAAGACTGTAAGACATTTCTCGGATTTTAGTATATGTCTAGGACTTCCGGACACTTACAGGATTTTAGGACATTTCTAGGATACTCGGACATTAGAGTCGTATCTGTGTCCTCTGTTGGGGGTGTGGGGGATCCTCCACTGGCTCTTTTTTATCTATTTTGATGCTGTTTTATGATCTCTGACACCTTATTGGGACTAAAAGGGCGAAAACAATTCACAGAGAAAATCACTTTATTTTTATTGTGAATTAGAAAATTGCTGAAGGGCCACCTGACACCCCGTCAGGGCCCAGATTTGGCCCGCGGGTCGTCAGTTGAGTATCACAGCTGTAGAGACCTTGGAGCTGAGAAACACAATCCATTACAGAGTAAACACAGAGTGCTGTGTATTTTATTGAAAGCGATGTTATTATCACTGATTTATTATTGTGGCTGTGAGCAGGGACTCTTTTAAAAAGCTGTTTCTTGTTGCATGCAAGGACGCGCCGGAGTGATGCGAGTTGGTTGTACGACAACATTGTACTCAAGATAACATGAATTTTGCTGCAATTTGTCAGAACACATTTTCTACAGTGTATACACAATGTAACTTCTTTCTCTGGTGATATTCAACATTTTTCTCCCATGAAAAGGCCAATATGGCACGTTATAATCTACTTAGCGTGTTGTATATTTATATTTATTTATGTTTGTCATCTAAAAACTTTTAAGCCTGATGACAAAATTAGGACTAATGTTGGTTTAAAAAATTAACTCAATGAAAAGTAGAAAATAATGTTAATGTGTGATATTTTTAAAAGCTTGATTTTTCTTTTTTGTGTGCAAGCGATACGAGTATTTGCAATATTAAAGCTGCCCTAAGGGTTAATATAAAGCATGCACAAATTACATTTAGATGACTAAAACAAGCAAGAAAAAGATTCAAAACAGCGAAAGCTGCAATGCATTGACAGTCTTTCTTGTGAAATATTGTTAGTTTGGTTTTTTTTGTCCTGATTCTTTGTTTTTGGGAGATTGTGTTTGTGTTTATCGTTGTTTGCTGCAGCTGGAGGAGCGCAGAGACGACGCTCAAGCTGCCGTCTCCATTAGTCCCCGCGCTCATTAGGAGCACAAGTGAGAGCTGCAGCTTCTCGGCCTCGCGCACACTCTGACATATGGTCCGAGCCTCTGCAACAAACTTATGAGAGACGACAACATGCCAGTGAATTATTAACAGTGTGTGTGTGTGCGTGTGTGTGTGTGTTGACGGGGAGGAGGAGGAGGAGTTGGGGAGGTGATGTGCCTCCCCTGATGATCTCCTGGTGCTAACCTTCCTCTGTGCGCTGTGTTGACATCAAAGGAGGACGCCTGAAGCAGTCGCAGGTCGTACCGCCGCTGATGTCTCCGCCTCAGCAGGTCTGCGGTGACCTCTGTGACCCAGCGTGGCTGTGTGTGTGTGTGTGTGTGTGTGTGTGTGTGTCCAGGATTATCCTCTCTAGGATGACTGCAGGATTGCACGGATGCTGCTGACACTTCTCTACAATAGAAGCAATTAACTGAAGCTTAACTTTGTGTATGTCTGTTTTAAGCCATGGATGTTTGTGCGTGCGCGTGTGTGTGTGTGTGTGTGTGTGTGTGTGTGTGTGTGTGTGTGTGTGTGTGTGTGTCCAGGATTATCCTCTCTAGGATGACTGCAGGATTGCACGGATGCTGGGTGTGTGTGTGTGTGTGTGTGTGTGTGTGTGTGTGTATTTGTGCAGTTGAAACTTAAAGAGGTTTTTTTTTTTTTTTTCTGTTATCCGTCTCCGTTCTCGAGTCTTCAGCTATCAATGCATTCGTGGAACAAGCTCTAAATGTGCGAGACCCCAAACAAAAACACTGAATGTGATTCATTTTTATCGTGGAAGTGTTAGAGGGAACAAATCTACGTGAACTTCTCCCACATATTTTATACATGTGACACGTTAAAATTAGACTGGGCTGGAAAACAGAAATGTAATGTATGCAATAAATGCAAATTAATGTTTGAGGCTCCTTCTGATATCAGTTTTGGGAGTTTTAAAAATATAATTATATATAGGTTGATAAACATTTTTTACAGAAACATTGAAAAAACAAAATGTTAAAAATCTCTGTTTAATTTTTTTTATGAGTTGTGACCATGATACCTAGGAGGGCATTTCACAGTGTAAAGTCATTAAATTATTTGTGGCAGCCTGCTTGATAATATTTAGGTAAAGATGAAATTACCAAGAAATTAGTAAAAAAAAAAATAATAATAATACAAAGGAATTAGCCAAAAAATTGTTTGAAAAAATGCTTTTATTATAAAAGTTATAATAATTTTGTAACAATTTAAAAAAATGTAATTTTGATAATTATAACTAATGTTTATTCCCTATACATTTTCCCTATCTTTTTAAAAATAATTTCCTAAATCCACAAATTTCTTGCCTTTGATGTCGCTGCATGTTTGAAAGGGTTAAAACATCTGCTGCCATGTATTGATTTAATATTTTTGAAGCCGGAGCATTCATCAGGAGTGTTATTGCAATATATATAACATTTATTGCACCACGCTCTGGGAGCACAGAGAGTACTCTGGGCACAGACGGAGCAGCAGAGCAGTGAAAGTGAAACTAAACTGTTCATCAAAAGTTTGCTTTTACTTACAAACTGCCGCTCCTCTTATCCATTGATCTGATCAGCAGATCAGTTATCCACCACGAGAGGCACAAACTGCTGCTAAGGAACAAAACAACTCACAGATCCATCATCTAAAGACACAGGACACCGAATGATACAAAAGGACAAACAGGCATTTAAAAGAAAATAAAATCAAAAATAAACTCCTAAAATAAATATTTTTTTGTCCAGAAATCTCTGGACAAACTGTAACTGTTTCTAACGTTGAAATGATCCCAAAGTTGCTGTCGTTGGCGGTTTAGTACAGTCACACAACAGACAGTCTGCCAGGTAAAATTACTGTTAATTTTCCAATAAAAATGTATTTACTTAAATAAAGTGACTTTTATTTCTTAAAACAAGATGATCCATCTTTTACAGTCAACACAGCAGCTTAAAAACTGTATATTTTTCATTTTTTTAAAACTTGTTTCATCTGATATACAACTAAAACAAAGATGTTTTCAAGATTTTTTTGCCTTAACAAGATATTGCCTTAAAACATTTTCCTCTGTCTTGCTAAAACGTTACTTGTGAAGTGATTGTGTCTTATATCAAGTGGGATGATACTAGAAATTAGACAAATATACTTCAGATTTTGAGTTTTTTTGTTTTGTAAGGTCAAAGGAGTCTGCTTGCACTGCCAAAATTCAAATTTTTGGGATTTGAATACATCAGAAACACTACTGGAGAGCTACAGAATGATATAAAACCCTTAAAAAAGCACCAAAAATATGGAACTGCCCTTTAAGTTAGAATAAAACAACATGTGTGGTTAGTTGTTTACAAATGCGTATATACATAAACACCTGGAGAGACTCTGGTTTGGTGGGAATGAAGGTGGCGCAGGAGCCAGTGGTACAGTTATGTGCAAAACCAGCAAAACAGAAAGTTTCATGTTATTTATTCATGGTGGAGAGAGGAGTGTGAGGTGAGGAGGAAAAAAGCTGCTCTGCAGTCTGCTGCTCGATGTTTCTCTGTGGTTTGCCCGCCGGCAGCAGGGCCAACAGGCTCCGGCCGTGGTGGATTCGTCTTTGAGTAAGGGGTTGTTTACACCCAGACTCCTGCATCCAGTCTTGATGCTGAGCTAAACATCTCATTGGCTGCTTCATGTATAACCCTTTGAAACCTGAGCAAAATTTGCTTGGTTTAAAAAAAAATATATATATATTTATTTATATATATATATAATTTTTTTATTTTAAAAAAACACGGGAAGAAGTGAAAAAGAAAATTATTTAAAAATTTAGGGAAAAAGGGAAAACACAAAAAATGTTAAACACCCCCCCCCCCAAAAAAAAAAAAAAAATTAAAAAATTAAATAAAACATAAAAGCCAGAATCAGCTCTTTCATTGGCTTCAAATCCAAAATACTAAAAACAGATACTAAAAGTCTTTGCTTTGCTTTTAAAAAAAATCCTTGTTCATATGATAACATTGTGAAAACGATCCTTGATGCACAAAAAAAAACCGAAAACGCTGCAGTAATCATGCCAGGCCAGTACTTAAAAATGAACATTTTACAGAAAAAGATAAACGACAGCAAAACGCAGAAAAAGTAACCAGTTAATCCAATAAAGGTAACCTTTTAAATCAGGGTCTTGATTGCACTTTAAAAGTATCGCACTTTATTATCTTTTGTGTTTTTAAGAGCTGCTCAGTGTCTGTAAATATCTCTGTTTTTATTTGTTTTTACTTATTTAATTTGCTGGTTCAGAGGTATTCTCGCAGAAATGGATGGAAGAATAATAATGATAATAACTTATAACAACAGTAATAAGTTAATATACTTGAAACCTAGAGGTGCATATTATATTCATCAGGTTGTTATTTTGCTTATTACTCATGCAGTTTGGGTTGGATGTAGCTCTTTGATTTAGGCTACTTTTAAAATTGCCAGAACGTGACATATTGATAAATGCTGGTTCAGTCAGTTTTCATAAACCATTTTAAGCTCGCGCTTTCAATCGGAACGGCGAAACCGGAAATCGACCCAACTCTCCCGTCAGTCCCCTCGTCCATCTCTCAACAGGAAAGAGGCTGAGCGGTTTTCCCAAATATTCCTTCAAGCACAAACTGCATATACAAGGTTGATTAATGAGGCCTGCCGTTTGATGTCGGCGTCTAACGAGCCTCCGAGGGTCCGCGACGAGCCGCGGAGGAACCAGAACAAACGTCTTGATCAAATTCTTGTGGAAAAATGAAAAAATAAAATAAAATTTCCTCTCTTCAACAGGAATCTATATTTAATGCGTGCTGCTTAGAAAAAGGGCGTGTTGAAAATGTTGTTCTTTTTCGCTCCGTGGCGAACGATGAATTGTGATCCAAAGAGAGATTTGATACGGTTGTCTGGGATTAGAGTGACAATTTGGATTTTCAGTCTGACTGAGTTACACACACACACACACACACACACACACACACACACCGGCTCGCCCTGACACTTTGCCTTGTCAAACTCACTCAAAGCAGATTGGCACAATCAAGTGTGTCTGCAGCCAAAGCCTTTTAAAAGGTTAATATTTCAGTTCCCATTTGCCTCAAAGCTTACGCTAAGCCACCGCTCTGCTCCCTCGTCTGCCTTTGATACGGGAATCCCGCTGAAGTAGGTCTGTTGACGACAAACTCTGTGTGTGTGTGTGTGTGTGTGTGTGTGTGTGTGTGAGGGGGAGAGAGGGTGTGAGTGAGTGTGTGTGTGTGTGTGTGAGAGAGAGAGAGTGTGTGTGTGTGTGTGTGTGTGTGTGAGAGAGTGTGTGTGAGTGTGAGATAATCCGCACCGTGCGACGCTCACTGATAGTTACGCCTGTCATGCTGTCGAGTCAGTCTGTTTGTTTCGCTCGTACTTTAGGTCTGAGACGAGACGAGCATTGTGGGATAGTTTTTTCACTCTGATTGGCTGCGGTCTGAGCCGAGAGGTTCAATGTATCAGCGCTGCTCCGCTCCGCTGCCCGGTCAGCCGGCCGGTCGGATTGATTGATTGATTCCTGTCACGGGGTTTGCAGAGTTCTCGCACCGGCAAAGCTCCTCTGAGTTTGAGAAATTTCTGGTCCAGCGGGTTTTGGGGCGTGATGTAGGATGAATGGAGAGGCTGAGGAGATGCAAAGCTTTCATCCAGACTGCAGCTTCCTGCAGGATGACGGCTGCCAGTCATGCTCTGAACTGCTTGTTTGTGTCAGAAAGATCCTCGGACTTCTTTTTCGTGTTTACCGGAGAGTTTCACAAGTTCGAGGCGCTGCTCGGTTACTCTGAGGACATTTGTTCTAACTGAGTCCGATGTTGATGGAAAGCCGGGGTTTTAAATGACCTTCTGTTGGCTTTTGTATGTTTTTTTATTTGGCTGTATATATGAGATTGATTTCCCGCCCTCGGGGCCATCACTGCTCTCTCTCTATTAGTTTCTGTGCAGAATAAAAATCAGCTTGCAGAGACTTAAAGCTGTTAGCCGCTGCTGATCCATCACAGTCAACATTTTGTTGCCCTCTTTGTTGAAATTTCACTTTGTTTGAAGTGTTTTTACAAGTTCAAATTTCTGATATCTGTCATGTTATAACCAGAATTACTGCCACATGGTTGTATGCCTCGGTGCACCAGACAAGATGCACTTACAGTTTACATCCATGTCTGTGAAAACACGGATGCCGTGACCTTGACCCTTGACCTATGACCTCCAGATTCAAATGAGTTCATTCTTGAGTCCAAGTGAATGTTTGGGCCAAATTTGACAAAATTCCCCCAAAGAGAATGAGAGGGATGTAAAGTCACAGTGACCTTGGCCTTTGACCCACAAAAATCCCCTCAAAATGATCTGGAGATGTTGTGTTTATGAGAATTAGGCAGCTGAAGTCACAGTGACATTGATCTTTGACCTACAACCAACAAAACTGAGTTATTTTATCCTTTAGTAGATGTTTGTGGCAAATTTGAGGGAATTCCCTCGAGGCCATCTTCAAATTCACAGCAATGAGGTAGATGCAGTGTCACAGTGACCTTGACCTTTGACCTTTGACCTGTGACCACAAAAATCTCATCAGCTCATTGTTTAGTCCAAGTGGACGTTTGTGCCAAATGTGACAAACTTCCCTCAAAGCCTATTGATAATAATCTAATATCTTGTTTTTTCCTGAAACCTTAGAAACGTTCTAAAATCCTAGAAACATCTTAGAATCCTAACACATTCAAAACTCCTAGAAATGTCCCAAAATCCTACAGATTCCCTAAAATCCTACACGTCATAAAATCTGCCAAACTTCCTAAAATCCTAGCATATCCTATAATCCTACAAATGTCCTAAAATTCTTGAAACATGTGCCAGGCGAAAAAGATGGATTATGGATTTAAAAGTCCAAACCAAGGGTTATGTTTGTATTAAATCTGATACATTTAATCTGGTTAGTTTTGTTTTGTAAGTGCGCTGAAGAACCTTACATGACTTTCCTGTCGTCATCACCTGCATCCTGTCAACCCAAGCACCAGGAAAACGTTGGCATTGTACTTTTCTGTTTCAGCAACGCTGTGATCAGTGTGGTGGAAAAAAACACTGTTTTGGCTTAAAATACCTGGATTGAGGGCCATAATCTGACATGAAAACAGTGATGTCTCACAAAAAAAAACAAACGCTTTTTGTGTCACTTTCCCAGCAGGTCAACAACAGGTCACTGCAAAACACCCATTTTTGGGGACTAAAAAGCTGCTGGAAAGGCAGCAAAGACTCATTAAATCGCAACCAGTTTTTGTAGTTTGTTTTTGGTCTGCAGCTCGGCAGACCAAAAACAGTGAAGTCAGCTCATAAACTGCATCACTTTAGAAATGTTGATATACTTTTTAAATGCACAAATTTAACATATTTTGCAGAAACGTACAATGCCAGCATTTTCTTCTGGTGACTGGACCGCCTGTCTTTATCTCCTGCATGAGCCGCGTCTCAATTCTCGGCTGTCAGATTCTCTCATTTCTCTCCCGTCTCCTCAAATCCTCCCTCTCATTTTCTCTAAAGTAATTCAAAAGTGTCTGAAGAGTTTTCTCCAGCTGACTCTTATAAAGTCATCGGACCAAATGTCAGTTAAACATTGTGTCTCCTCCTCTCCCCATGTGCTGCCGCGGCTCATTTTGTTTTGCTGTTTTTTCATTTTTCTTGTGCTCACAACAGCTTGCCACAACTCCCAGTAATTAGCCTGAAAATCCAAACCTCCAAAAACAACACAAGGAACGAACCAGAGCATGTTTTCACACCTGTAACCCAACAGTGTGAAAGAGCCCGACGAGTCTGCAGCCACACAGGCAGCTTTTTGTGAGGCTGCGACGCTCATTATCAAGAAAACCGAAAGTGCCTTTTTTTCCCTCCTTTTCTTACACTTCATTGTCATTAATTTGCTTAAATGATTATGTTTGTACTCATTCTTGACCCCCATTCATCATGTTTTACCTGATTAATAATCACAACTCTTATCTTTAAAAGAAAGTCACTGTGGTAGATTAAAAAAGGAAAAGATGCATTCTTAAAAAAAGACTTCACAGACCAACATTACTATTCCTCTATCCTTTCAGCACTCGAGTATATTATTTTAATATATTATTTTAAACCTGATTGGACAATCATACTCAACCTTCAGCCTGTAGCCAAATCTGAACCCAATCCAGAAAAATGTCTTAAAAACCTGGAAATGTCCTAAAATCCAGAAAAATGTCTTAAAATCCTAAAAAATGTCCTAAAATAAAATAAAAATGTGCTACAGTCCAAAAAATGTCCTAAAATACCAGAAATATCCTAACATCCTTGAAAAGTCCCAAAATCCTTAAGTGTTGTAAAATCCAAGAAATGTCCTATAATACTAGAAATGTCTTGAAATCCTAGAAACGTTATAAAAAGCTTGAAAAGTCTTAAAATCCCAGAAATTTCCTCAAATTCCAGAAATGGCCCAAAATCCAGAAAAATGTCCTAAAATCCTTAAATTTTCTAGAGTCCTAGAAATGTCCTTTAATCTGAGAAATTTCTTAAAGTCCTTGAAACGCCATAAATACTTAGCAAGTCCTACAAAAAATGTGCTAGAATCCGAAAAAACATAAAATCCAAGTAATGTCCTAAAATCCCAGAAACACGTATGGGCTGCTGTGACTGGCCCCTGGACCCCTGCCATTTTGTTAAAATCGGCCCCCAGGCAAAGCGAGTTTTGTGTGTTTTAAGACCTGGCTGCTAAAAAATCAGTCATCTGCAGCTGGGAAAACTATTTCTTACAAAAAATCTATAAATGTTAGATGTTTTGTCGGTTATCATCATTTACAGATCGAGTCTGTCGTTCGCTTCTCTGGAACAGTTTCAATCCATTTTTACTCAGCCGGTCTTTTGATCATTTACTCATGAAGGTGTAGACGGGAACAAAGCTGCTGCTGGGCATTTCTGACAGATAGAGCCGGTCATTGATCGACACTAAGGTCAGCACTGATTGATCGGAGCCTTAAAGTATATATATATATATATATATATATATATATATATATATATATATATATTATTTTTTATATTTTTTTTTTTTTTACACCACCTCGAAAATAGAGTCTCTGTATAACATCTGAGATAGAGACGATAATGGACAGCTGGGAGACAGCGTCAACCCTCTGCTTTCAGAGCACATTTACTATTCTATACTATAAAAGCTTCAGCCGTGCACTCTTTTATGTTTTACGCCTCCGCACTGGTGATAGCCACGGCCAGAGGGGTTCTGTTTTTGGGTTGTCCATCTGTCTGTCCGTCCATCATATCTCAAGAAGGCCATGTGGAGATTTCTTCAAATTCAGCACAAACATCCACTTGGACTCAAGGATGAACTGATTAGATTTTAGTTCACTCAGATTCTGATGAAATGATTAGATTTTGGTAGTTAAAGATCAAGGTCAACGCGACCTTGCATCTTTCTCATTCTTTTGAACGTGATGTTTCAAGAAAAACAAGGGGATATTTTTTAATTTTGGCACAAATGTCCACAATAATGAACTGATTATGTTTTGGTGCTCTAAGGTCACTGTTTACTGATATTCATCTCATTCTCGAGATCATGATATCTCAAGAACACCACGGGATAATTTCTTAAAATATGACGCAAACGTCCACCTCGAGTCAAGGATGAAGTGATTAGGATTTGGGGGGCAAAGGTCACTGTGACCTTGTCCGTGTCTCATTCTCTTGAAAGTTCATGATATCTCAAGAATAATTTTAGGGACTTTTATCAAATTTGGCACAAATGTCCACATAGACTCAACAAAGTCCTGATTAGATTTTGATTATTGTGGGACAAAGGTCAAGGTCACTGTGACCATCTTAAAAACACCTTAAGTGATTCTTTCTTTTTGAATTTGGCACAAACATCCACTTGGATTCAAGAATAATCACATTCAATTTTAGTGTTCAAAAGTCACTGTGACCTTGTCCATTGCATTTTCATGACCAAGACATCTCAATGAAGTGATTTTTTTTTTTTTTTCAAATTTGGCACAAACATCCACTTGGACTCAATTATGAATTAATTCAATTTTTGTGGTCAAAGGTCAAGGTCACTGTGGCCTTTCATCCATCTCATTCTTGTGAATAAGGTTTCCCAAATCCGTGGCTAAAACGTTCACTTCGATTCAATGATGATTCAACTTTGGGGCGAAAGGTCAAGGTCACTGTGGCCTTATCTGATTGATTCTTGTGAAAGCAATATCTCAATAATTTCTTGAGGGAATTTCTTCAAATTTGGCACAAGCGTCCACTTGGTGTCAAGAATAAACTGACAAGAATTAGTCAAAGGCCACTGTGACCTCACAAAACATGTTTTGGCCATAACTCAAGAATTCATACGCTAATTATGACAAATTTAACACAAATATCTAACAGGATAAAATAAAGATCATAACCTTTGGTCAGATACTGAATGGGTGACAATAATCACTGTAACTGCATCTTTAGTGATTCGCTGAATCATAGAGTTAATCTTACATCAAAAGACAAAACTAAAAGAAAAACGCTGTTATTGTTTACCATGAAACGCCACTAAAACTGCCACATATCTGTGTTTCAGCTCACAATAGAGCAGCTTGTGTTTCTTTATCACTTTTATTTCTTTCCTGCCTCATAATTTATTACTGAACGTTCTCCGTGTTGACATTTGGGTCATGGCCACCCCGAGGTTCACGCTAAAAGCATTCCCTCCTTTCTTCTTTGACTCCTCGCCGCTCGGCTCTCCGCCTCCTTTCACAAAAATGATGTGGCTGGTGAGGAGATACATCCACCTTTTCTTTTATTCATGGACTAAAAGCACAGAGCGCCACATACCTGTGACGGCCCAGAGACCACACACACACACACACACACACACACACACACACACACACACAGTGAGCTATAAGATCACTGCACTTTTATCTCTTCGGACCTTGGAAGTTAATTATTGGCCTCATGCACGTCTCACTGTGTTGAGATTAATGCCGTTTTTGCAGATATTCTCATTTTTCAAACAGGAGGACAATGAAATTACATTTTAAAAGATGCAAATCGTGTCTGTATGACGTTATGTCAGACCCTTTTGTACTTAAAATGACCTTTTTACAAAGTAAACACAAGCTTTAACCCTTTGAGACCTGGGCAAAGTGGTTTGATGTCTTTCAGAAACATTAGGAAAAAGGCAATGAGCAACATAAGAAGAAATTATCTAAAAATTAGCAAAAAAATAAATAAAAAGTTACAGAAGATTACCTGAAAATTAGAAAAAAAAAAGACAAATAAAGGAAAACAGGAATTGCCTTAAAAATATTTAAAAATCATATTAATTCTTAAGATATTATTTTTTTAAAAAGTATAATGATTATGAAAAGGGTTTTTTGAACATTTTTGCTAGTTTTAATTTTTGTTTTCTGTTATTATATATTTATTAAAAAAAAAAAAATTCAGGTCTTTTTCTTGTCACCAACTAACTTCTTACATTATTTATAAAGAGGATAGGAAAAAATTAGGAAAAAAATATATTTATGATTGTTTAAAATAATTGAAAAATTATATTGTTTTTTTGACATTTTAAAAATAATTCTCCAAATCTTTTTATTTCTTGCAATTTTTGAAACGGTTCTTGTCAAGTTACTAATTTTATTATGACAGTCTTTCATTTAACTTTATTTGTAACTGTGGTTTATTTAATAATTCTGTAATTTAGAAGTTTACAGTAGATATATATTGTGTATCGTGATAAAGCCTAAAAATATCATGATATTGTAAATCCATATCACCCAGCACGACTTCTCACTCAGATGTTTTCAACACGTATTTTCTAACATTTACGGTTTGTTTAGAAAGAAATGGCTGATTTCGTTTAACGGGACTTTAATTATCGCCCTTAAAGAAAATGCGGTGTGTGTCAGGCGTCAGGCGGCTGACGGCTGGACGTGTAAACGTGTTGTTGCTGCCGAGCTGACTGTGAAAGCTGTCGTGACATTTTGATTTATATAAAAACAAAATAAAAAAGCTCAAATGATTTCGAATTCTCAGGTCCGGAGAGGTTTCGGGACCTCGTTGCTCTTTAACCACATTTGCAGAAGACGCTCGTCACATTTGTTGTGCCAAAACTCCCAGATGGACAGAAATGACTCCCAGCACCTCCTGCGGTGACCGAACCTCACATCTCACATCGCCGATTACGTTTTAGAAATACGTTCGTCATAGCAACCGGCTGATCGTGCGTGAGACGCACTCGGGCCTCGACGATGAGCGGAGCGTGAGGCGGTCGTGTCAGGGACGAACACACACACTGAAAAGTGGAAATGATTTAAAGTAGTGCGTTCTTTGCTGCCACAGCTGTGTGTCTTCTTATGTGGAAACATTTAATCCTCACGAGGATTAAACGTCCTCAAAAGGAAGGAAGGAAAAGAGGAAATATTCCCGAGTCGGAACATTTTTAACTTCCTTTCAGAGGTAGCTGCGGTTTCGGGCTAAGATTAGAGTGGGATTAAGAGGAAATGTCAGAGTTAGTGGTGGTAAAGGTTAGGATTAGCGGGAGAATGGTTAGGGAGTGAATACAGTTTCTAACGAGTGTGCGGCACCGACACAGACGTGTGTGTGTGTGTGTGTGTGTGTGTGTGTTTGTGCGCACATGTGCGTGTTTGTTAGCTGCTCCGTCGAGCAGAAACGGCGCCGTGTGAGAGCATTCGCAGCCACAAGTCATTGAAACTCTCCTCACACTCGCGCCTGCCTCCAGTCAGCAGCGGGGAGGGCGGCGGGGGAGGAGGACGAGGGGGGTGCTGGAAGAAAGTGATGCCAGAGGAAACAGACAGCTCCGTCTCTCCACAGACCCGAAATCCACATCAGATCCGCCAGCACCAGGACGTCACGTCCTCTGTTTCACCAAACCAGAGCGTCACGGTGCAGAATCACACCCGTCCTGACTGATTATTTTATCACTTTAAGACGCAAATACGTCATTTGTTTTGCCCAGGGGCCACTTTTTAAAAAATGACAGGAGCCCAGGGGCCACTTTTTAAAAAATGACAGGAGCCCAGGGGCCACTTTTTAAAAAATGACAGGAGCCCAGGGGCCAGTGGCAGCAGCCCCAAACGTGTTTCTAGGAATTCAGGACATTCAAAGGATTTAAGGACTTTTCTGGGGTTTTAGGAAATTTCTAGGATTTCGGGACATTTCTAGGGTTTTAGGACGTTTCAAGGATCTTTTGACATCACTTGGATTTGAGGACGTCTCAGGGATTTAGGACATTTATAGGAATTCAGGACATTCAAAGGATTTTAAGATGTTTGTAGGATTTCAGGAAATTTCTAGGATTTTAGGACATCACTTGGATTTGAGGATGTTTCAAGGATTTAAGGACACTTCTAGGAGTTTAGGTCGTTTCTAGGAATTCAGGACATTTGAAGGATTTCAGGACATTTCTAGGATGTTTAGGACTTTTCAAGGATCTTGGGATGTTTCTGGGATTTTAGTAGTTTAGGGCATTTCTATAGGATTTAAGTATGTTTCTCTGATTTAAGGATGTTTCTAGGAGTTTAGGACATTTCTAGGATTTCAGAACTTTGTAAGAATTAGAGGATATTTCTCGGATTTTAGGATATTTCTAAGCTTTTAGGATATTTGTAGAATTTCAGGACATTCGTAGGATTTTAGCACATTTTTAGGATTTTAGGACGTTTGTAGTATTTAAGGACATTTCTAGGATTTTACCATGTATCTTGGATTTGAGGACGTGTCTTAGATTTGTTGACATTTCTAGGATTTTAGGACATTAGGGTCTTTTCTGTGTCCTCTGTCGGGGGCGTGGAGGATCCTCCTCTGGCTCTGTTTTTGCACTCTGGCACCTCATGGAGACTTAAAGCACAAAAAAAATTCACAGCGTGAATAACTTTATTGTTATTGTGAATCAGAAAATGTTTGAGGGGCCACGTGGGACCCTATCAGGGGCCAGATTTGGCCTGCGGGCTGTAAGTTGAGTATCAGGGTCTTAGATGAGACCATAAAGAGAGAATTTCTCTCTGTTGATGAGAGAAAAAAGAAAAGTCTCCCCTGAATGAATCTTTGACGTTTTTTTGTTGTACAATCCAGTCGGGAAACAGTTTTTATGGTTGAGCAACAACATTTATCGCTCATTAATCATGCGTGCTGCCCGCGGCGGAAACACAGAGGCAGTTAACACGCCGCGTCGTCTTTACAGCGGAAAAGAAAAAGTGATGTGAGAATATTGAGGGAGGACAGAAGTAAAGTTGACGTGGAGGCGAGTGAGAGGTGGAGGGAGGCACAGCTGCACCGACAGGCTGCTCATGATGCAGGGCGAGGACAGGACGGTGAGCGCGAAAAAGAGACCACAGATGATGCCATCTGCTCACTGAGCTGGTCATGCCTGGCTGCAGCGGCACCTGCTTCAGACGGCACGCACGCGCGCGCACGCACACACACAGACGCACACGCGCACACGCGCGCAGCAGCTGAGGCTCGCGGCTGAAAACCATGTGATGTCAGAGCATCAAGTTTTGAGTCTTAAACCAAAAGCGGTGCAGATTTCCTCGCAGCTGTTGGCGTCTCAGTTCGCATCTAACACGAAAACTTCATCGATCCGTGAAGTTCACGCGACACACGCAGCCGCAGTCTGCCACAAAATCAACGCAGGCATGTTTGTAATGATATGATTCACTGCTTTTAAATTTTTATGTTTTAAGATTTAAATATTCAGATGTGCAGAAAAAGTGCTTTTTGGGCAAACTTTTCCACAGACAGGTGTGAAACAGAAAACCGGTCAGCTCCTGAAATGAAGTTTCTGAATAAATTTACGGTGAATGTTGACAGATGCAGGCGCTTATTTTTTACTGAAAGTGTGACCAAAGTTAATTCATTCCTCTGTGTTTAACTCAAATACTGAAACAGAAATTCCCCAGAAATAATGTATTCTGCCTCACCAACAATGATATTATTAATATAATATATTCATATAAATTACAAATGAAATTAAAATAAATATATCCATAAAAACAAACTACTGGACCAATCAGCCGAATAATGTGTGCACATGTATGGCTGTATGCTGAATTACGCTGATTGTTTTATATCTTCACTGACCCTTGAACACGGAGCAAATGGGTTTGATTTCTTTCAAATACTTTTGGGGAAAGAAGCGATGAGCGACTCACCAAGAAATGTCCCGTAAATTGCAAAAAAATCACTAAAATGTGACAAGAAAATTAATCAAACAACAAGCTGCGGAGAGATTTATTAGATATAAAATAATAATAAAATAAGGAAAATATCCAGAAATCTTTATTCTTAATTTATATAATTATGTATTTGATATTTTGTCAGAGAAAAACAAATTCAGTCATTTCATGAGATCACTTTTTGCTTATTTTCAGGCAACTTTCTTGTAACTTTCTACTTTTTTATTTTATTTATTTTTGCTAATTTTTGGGCCATTTCCTGTCAGGTATAGCTCATTGCCTCCTCCCCAAGTGTCTGACAGTAATCGCAGCTATTTGCTCAGGTTTCAAAGGGTTAAGTCAGCAGGCGGTGCAGTGAGGTGCTTTCTGTTGTCAGTTTTAATCGTGCATATTGTTGTTGTTATTTCCTCGAGTTAACACCATTATGAGCGACATGGATCAAAGATTTCTGGCTGTGTCTTAGTAATTAAAAATACATGCTCTGCTGCTCATTAAAATTAGACAAGGTGTGTTTTGGGGTTTTTTTTAGCTCCTGAAATGTACTTTTGCACGTCTGCAGAGATTTTTGGAAACAGTGGCAGCGATCAGCTCGGGCGGATCGAGATCTGCACGACTGGGTGGACGTTTGTTGTTATTTTTTATTTTGCGTGTCCCTGTAAAGCTGCGTCTCCTGAAGATGCACCTTAGCTGCTAAAGCTTGTGTCTCGTTCTCAGTGTCGACTGAAAGTTTGAGCTGCTGCTGACTTTTTTTTTTTTAACTACCGTTGTTTCGCAGTCTGCAAATGCTCAGGACATTTCTGTCAGTGTGCGACTGTTGTTGTGTTTGGTCTGAAGCTGGTCTGCGATTGTGTTGCGTTCAGACGCATTTCACGAGTATTTGCACCTCTGAAACTGAAAAAAATGTTTTGATTTGTTTAAAAAAAAGGAAAAAGAAATATAATGAGCAACTTGGCAAGAAACGTCCTGCAAAATGTTTTTTTTTTTTAAAAAGAATAGTAAAAAGTGACCCAAAAAATGATCTGAAAATATTATCAAATAACTACTATAATTTTCTTCTTCTTGTTTTTTTTTTTTTTTTTTTTTGCAGATATGTAACTTGTAACTTTTAACTAAGTTTTGTTAAGCTGCTTGTTGGTTGTTTTCCATGTTTTTACTTATAGAAACTGTGCCGATGCACGCAGGCTTTAAAGGGTTAATAGTTGGTCCATGCTGTTTTTTGCATTTTTAATATTATTTCTTATTTATTTAACTTATTTTGAGTTTACTTGTTGCTTGTTGCCTTCTTCCCGTGTTTTCTGAAAGAAATCAAGATAATTTTCTCAAGTTTTAGCTGCTTTTTGACTTTTTTATTGTTGTTTCTTTCCCTCTAATTTCATAAATGTAGGTCAGAATATTATTTTCCCTAAATTTCTGACTCTCGTGTCAGTTTTCTGGTATGAATTGTTCCATTTTTACTGCACCAGGATTACTGCCTGAAGATAATCGATGATAGCGGTTAAAGTTTAAGCATATTTAAAAAAAAAAAAATCAATTCTCTTTAATCAGATTTTCACGTTCGGTGATTTTAAAAAACAAAAGTGATTTGTGTGACTGGCTCTTATTTTCCATTCAGCGCGTTTCCAATCATCCAGGTTTAATTAACTCCCCCTGAAAAAGGCTGCCTCCGCCTCCTCCTCTTCTGCATCATTAGTCGAAGGATGCTGTCATTTAATCCTTAAACTCGGCGAGAATTAGCCGTTATTAATCAAGACATTAATTTGATTAACGCCGGGAATTATTATTTTTTTGCTGCTTGATGTTGCAAATGTGAAAAAACGTACACATCAAAACCTGAGAAGATAATCAGCTCTAATGAGGCCGAGTGCGCTAATAAGAGCGTGTCTTTAAATGATATGGATGCTAACAAGCTTGTTTACATAATAAGTGTGTGTGTGTGTGTGTGTGTGTGTGTGTGTGTGTGTGTGTGTGTGTGTGCACACGTGAGATCTCCTGTCTACATCTGCTCAGAGGTCATACTTGATTGGTCGGTTCGATATCTGCTCCGCTTTCAGTTTCAGGTCATTCCACTCTGTGACCCCGAGCTCAGTTCAAGCGTTAATTCTTAGATAGCATCGATCTGTGTGTGTGTGTGTGTGTGTGTGTGTGTGTGTGTGTGTGTGTGTGCGCACTCGTCAGTTCTCACACTGGAAATCATTAAATCAGTGCAGTGTGCTTACCCAGCGCCGGATATTTGAGAGGCAGACACATCTGAAATCACAAATGCTGCGTTTTGCTGAGTGCAGTCTGCAGCCGCTTCTTAATCACCGCGCTGATGGTCAACTTGTCCCATTTTTTTGGAAAGCGAGCAGCTCTTAAAGTGTAATTTGGGTTCATTACAACAAGAATTTGGGCCATTATTCATGTTGATAATAACAAACACTGCACATGTTAACTGTGTTTAGAAACATGAAAAAATATAAGATGCTTTTTATGTTTTTTAAAAGAAAACTAAAAACGTATCTCTTCACTTTAGCCTTTAACTATCTCTGACTCAGCTGCTTTGCACCTGCATACTGCTGCACAGCTTTAAGATGCTGTATTTTACTTCATTTTATGCATTTCAAATCAAGTTAAGTCAATTTTAGTTATAAAGCCCCCTTTAAAAACCCGACCAACCGTCTGAGGAAAAACTCTTATACACTCTATTTTTATGCTTATTTTATTCATAACGTCAGTGGGTTATATTTTATTTCTTTTATTTTCCATGTTATATTATGTAAGCTGTGCACTAAATTTGTATCCTTATTTTATCCTAATTTTATGGATTTTATCCATTTGAAGATTCATTCTGTATATTCTATTGTGATTTTATTTTATTCTTACATGCAGGTCTTTTTGTGTTGTATGTATTTTGATGAGAAGCACTCAGTGCATTTAATTTATTTAAGTTAAGTTTATTGTTATTATGATAGTAATAAAAATATATAAAATAGTAATAAAAATACATGTTATTTCAGGGTGCCTCTCAGGACTCTCAAGGTCACCTGACAAAAAAACAACAAAAATAAAACAGCATAATGTCACATGTCAGACAAAGTAAACAAAACACAGTAAAAAAGCTACAAAAATACAGAAACGTTTAATAACAGTGATTACACAGAATCAGAAATACAACAGAGCCGAATGACTCCGTCTTCACAGGAGCTTTTCTCGCAGTGGCAACATATCATTTAATCTTGTTGCGTCACGGAGAGCGCTCGAACGGTGCACTGAAAGTTCAGCGCAGCACATTGTTTCTTTGATCGTATTTACACGATGTCAAAGCGTCAAAGACAAAGTCCTCCTGCTGGAGACGGAGGAAACATTTTGCCCGCCGGCAATTTTGTTTTCATTGTAAACATAAAAAACATTTCATGCTGTGTGTGAGATGTAAGAGATACCAACTGTAACAATAAACACTTTCCCAAAAGGCAGCAGGTCACAGAGTAAAACTCAAAAATGTCCCTCAGGCTGTGAAACTGAAAATAATAGAAAATACAACCAAATTCTTTATTTAACCCTCTGAAACCCGGGCAAATTGCTTTATTTATTTATTTATTCACTTATTTATTTATTTTCAAAAACATGGGAGGAAGGTGATGAGCAACAAAAGAAGAAATGTCCCAAGAAATCCCAAAAAAATTCCAAAAAAAGAAAGTTAAAAAAAAGAACTGAGAAATAAACTAAAAACATACATATAATAATTCTGTAAATAATTTTAAAAACATACATACAAACAACTTTTTTTTTAATTTTCTAAATCAGATCCATTTTTTTTACATCTCTCTTGTTTACTATGCCAGTAATTCTTCTTTGGTTTTAATAAAATTAACTGGCTTGTTTAATTGTGGAGAATCTTACCGATAAAAATGAACTGCATGGTAACCATGGTAACCAGAGCGAGCCTCTAATAGAGACAGGCCTTTATTTGTCACAGTGTGTTGCCACACCGCAGCTAAAAAAGGGCATTTAATTGGGACTCCGCGTTTATTTAAAGTTTTACGGTAATACCAAAGCTGTAATAAAGTGGAATAACATTTAATTTAATTTTGATTAATTCGGCCGGCCTCCAGATATGACGCGCTCACGGCAAAACTTGTTATTCCGGCACCTGAACAGATAACCTGACGTGTCTCGTTAACGCAGCCAAAAAACCGTCTGTGCAGCATTCAGACAGCTGAGTCGTGCTGCGTGTGTGTGTGTGTGTGTGTGTGTGTGTGTGTGTGTGTGTGTGTGTGTGTGTGTGTGAGTGTGTGTGTGTGTGTGTGTGTGTGGTTATCACAGTGTGTCTCCATGGGGAACGGACATGGTAGACAGGGAATGTATTCCAGATACAGTAGCTGCCAGTCTGGGCTCTGATAAAGCACCTTAAACAGCCACCAGCTCGCAGAATACAAATTAAACCGAGTAACAAAGAAAACAAAAAGATGAGCCTCTTCTCTCCGAATTTTAACGGCGTGAAAAACACACAAATATACTCGCAGAAAAGCCACAGAGGAGGCACTCTTTTTTTGTTTTTTTGACATTGCTCAGAGTTGATTGTGTCGGAGTGGCAATGAAAGTCTGCAGTCACCGAGGACTATTGAATACTGCCTCCATTTCTCCTCTCGCTCGATCACCTCCTCAGTAAACAGACACAGTGTTGTTTTCCTCCTGCACTTCATTTGTGAGAAGCAGCACACACACACACACACACACACACACACACACACTAAATGCTGCTAATAGGGCGACGTGGCGAGCACTGCTTCACCATCATGTGATTTTTGTTTTTTTACAGCATTTTTTACTTCAACAAATAAATAAATATCAACAGTTTACAAAGAATGGTTAACAAAGACTTTATATATGTAGACAAAGACAAGAAAAAATATGCACGATAAAAACTCATTCAGCCGAGTATTAGTTAAATATATACAAACCAATAACATGCAAAAAATGTTTAACATTTTTGTATTCCATGAGTTGGTGAGTTGGTACATAAAATGTTGATTGTTATATGGAGAAGGCCACAAGCAACTTAACATGACAGAGCCCAAAAAATCGAACAACATTAGTAAAAAAAGGTCAAACACAAACAAAACAACCCAAAAAATCCTAAAAATGAAAAAAGTATTTATTTTATTATATTTTCGTCGTGACATAATTGTGAACATAAAATTACTTTAGTTCTAAATATAATTTTCAGGACATTTTCGGTATTTTTTGCATAATTTTCTAATAATCCTCCCCTCTTTTTTTAAACTAATTTTTAGGTCGTTATCTTGCCACCTTTTACTCATTTGTTTCTTGTCCCTCTCGTGTTTTTCTTTAATCGAACCATTTTGTTGTCAAAGGTTAAAAAGCTCGTGAGAGGCGTCTGAACGCAGCACAGGAAAAGTGGTGCTGATCCAGGTTTCAGAGGATTCAAGAGTCAGAATCCTGATTTGCCATTTTCGTGTCTAAGTGAGAGACGGTGATGAGGTTGTTGACGCTGGTGGAGCGTTGAGCTGGAACAGGCTGCAGTTTAAAGAAAATCACTTTGTGTTTGTGTTTCTGGGCTGAAAGTATCTGCAGCTGCAGACGTTAAAGGTCAGTGAATCTTCACACGAGGCCGCGGCGACTCTGAAAATCCACCTTTCTGTTTGCTGAAGCCTTGATGTGCGCCGTTTCAAAGGCCTGTGGAATAAGTTGTGCGGGGACTCCCCGCGGTGCGGCGATACCTGGGCGACCTCCTGATCACAAAGACGGGATGAAAGGGACCGCTCGCTGGTCGTTGACAAGAGTTTTCATAGAAATGGCGACGTGCGCCGCAGCTCACGGCCATCGGGACGGTTGTGCCCGTTTCAGAACATCACAAGGGTGTTTTATTGATGGAGAGGCTCCAAAAAGCCCGATCTGTGCTGACAGCCACAACAAGAACGAGCCTCAGCGAGGATGTTGGGCTCTGCTCACAGTGTGAATGAATCAGATCCTGCAGAAAGCTGCAGAGCTGCAGAGCTGTAGAGCGTTATTTTTCTGTTTTTCCTCTTTTGATTTCCACAGATCAGTCAGTACGTTTACGTGGAGCTCACTAATCCGATTCAAATCGGTTTAAAAAGCCAAACAGATTAAACATGATCCATATAAACACCTCAGTCAACCTAAAGAGGCCAAAACTGATTCAGATTTGGAAAGGTGGAGTTTTAACCTTTTCACAAACCGATCTAAAGAAAATTTGTATGAATGAATCTGTATTTTCAACATGTGAAATAAAAACTTTCTTCTTTCAGAAATATGGAAAGAAGGCAGTGAGCAAAGAAAAGAAGAAATTATGCAAAAAAATAAATAAAATTACCTGAAAATTAATTTTTTTAAAAATAATAAAATAAAGAAGCAAGCAAACAAGAAAAATGGCCTGCAAAAACTCCTAAAAATTATAATAATTCTGTAGCATAATTTCAAATATGCAATTATGATAATTATAAATATAGATTTTTTTCCCTAGTTTTAAAAAAAAGAAATTTTTAATCTACTAATTTCTTGCAATTTCTGGAAGAAAATGTTTTTACTAATTTTGCATTTTGAGGGACATCTTTTGCTAATTTGGTCATAGTCTTTTTCCCAAATATTTGACGGAAATCAAACCACTTTGCTCGTGCTTTAAAAGCTCGTGAAAGGCGTCTAACCACAGACTGAGAAAAGTGACGCCAGTCCAGGTTTTAAAGAGTTAATGCAAAACTTTGGGGCGCCATCATGAAACCAAAGAAACCTCAAAGGACAGCGTGAGGTGTTCAGAGCAGAAATGCTGCTGCTGCAGTCAAAGTTAAACGTCAGCTGCATCCTGAGATTCAGTTTTTCCTCATTTAAAAAGATAAACACACAAACTTTCGGCATGTCGTCACTTTAAGGACGACTGCAGAACTTCAAAAGTCAAAAGCAGCCGGCTGCGAACAGATCTCCTCACTCTGGATCGGCGTGTCGGGTCGGGTCGTTATCTTTGACCACGCAGGCGGAGAGTTTATGTTTCGCTCTGGACCTTCGTCTTCAGCCGCGGCTTCGATCCCACTTATCTTTAAAGAGTTTCATCTGCTGGTTTTGTGTCGTCTGACCCTTCGAGCTCGGCGTTCACGCCGTTATCCCGCGGCGTTATCGGCCCTCGTTCCTCCTCGTGTCGCCTCTCTGTTTTTATGTCTGGCTGCTTTGGAAAAACAAGCGGCGGATCAGTTTTACTGATTATTTCCTGCCCTCTGATCGAAGCCCAGATCAGCTGCTCGGGTTTGTTGGAGCGGAATAAAAATCTGCTGATTTAGAAACGAGATCCAAACGTTTCGGGATAACATCTTAAATGATGTTTTTATCTAGAAGTTTGTGATCTGCTGCCACAAAAGCTCCGTTTTCAGTGCAGTCAGACGCCTGAGAGGACGAGGCTTTATGTGTGAATGCTGTTTGATGCTTTTAGGCTGTAAAAAAAACTCTTTATTAATAGATGTGGTTTTGTCTGAAGTGTTTGTTTCGTACATGCAGAACAAAACGCTGAACGATGGTTCAGCCAGACTGATGAATAAATGTGCAGAGAGAGAGAGGGTGAATACACATGCACAAAATATTCAGCTATTTTGAAAAAGACAATATTCCTGCAAAGCTTTTTACATGGCAGAAGAATTTAATATTGCTTTAACCCTTTGAAACCTGAGCAAACTGGCTCGATTTCTTTCAAAAATACTGAATGTAAAGAAGTCAACAAGCAAATTCATAAGAATTGACCCCAAAAATTTGCTAAAAGTTCCTAAAAAGGCAGGCCAACAAAAAAATAACCTGAAAAATGATCAAATAAAATAATGATAATGATAAATAATAATACCATAATATTAATAAAAATATTTTTTTCTGTAACATAATTTTAATTATATAAAATAAATAAATAAATAAATATATATATTATATATATATATATATATTATATATATATATATATATATATATATATATATATATATATATATATATATATATATATATATATATATATATATATATATTATATATATATATATTATATATATATGTATTATATTTGTAATTTTCTAGTGATTGTCTTTCTTTTCACAAATTTTTGGGTCATTTTTGGTCACCTTTCACTAATATTTTTGCAAGATGTGGGACACGCTATGACAAGCCTCTGACTGCATTTTATTTTTTATTTTTTTTACAGCAAAATTAACCCTTCTCTTGCGATGTTATGCGGTGCACACAGTGCAATGCGAGAGCAAAAACTATTTTGGCGATAAATGGAGGTTTTTTTTTAAAACAGACGTTTCGATTTGGCGTATTTTACATTCGTAGTTTCAGCTTGTTCAGTTTAAGGGTTAATGGAAACCTGCATAGTGTCTGAATTTTCTTGTTTGGTTTTTTTTTAATCTCTGCTAGAAGAGCTGTCTTTGAAGGACAGGAGAAAAACATCAATCTAACAGCTGATTCCAAACTTTTCGGCAGTTATGTAAGGTTCGTTTTAAAAGGTTGTTTATTTCCTTTCGTCCTCTTTGTTTTCTTTTAATGAAATCGCTTATTTTTTCCAGTTTTATCCATTCGCTGGGTGACGAGTCTCTTGTCTGACAATCCTCACAGAAAGCTGAAAGGCCCATCAAACTATATCTGTCACAACACTGAATGTCACCGCAGATTCCCATCAAACAAACCTCAAAAAATGCCACAAGTCTGTCAGCGCTCATCAGCGTATCTATTGTCTGCTGCCCAGGAACTAAACGGAGCACATTAATCTTGAAAACGGCGACGGGGGGGAAACTGAATATAGACACAATCTGCGCTTTTAATGGACTTCTCAACATCTGGGCTTTAATTATTCATCCGATGAGCGAACCGAAACACTCAGGTAGCAGCGGCGAAGCTATGGAAGCTGTCAGCACATTTTTCTGATACATGACAGCGAATTAATTATACAATATGTTCAGCAGGCTTTTTAAACTCGATCAGAAAGACTGTGGACGTGTATTAGCGGTTCAAACCCGAGGCCACGTTTACAAACACACAGCTCATTATGATTCTGCTTCTTCTTCCACCTCCATCCACCCGCACTCACGCGCCTCCTCTCATAACACATCATCGCTCAGACTGGTTCAAAGTCACACCGTGACCCTCTCGCTATGAAAAAAGGTAATTGGGATGAGTGCAACAGAAAAACAAAGGCACAGTGAATGCAAATGTATGCTCACACACACACACACACACACACACACACACACACACACACACCGGAGAGACCAATTAAGGACAAAGGATTGTCAGCTCCCAACTGCTACAAACGCTTTTGAGAAAAAATCCTGTCAACACAGTAAAGATAACAAAACCACAAATGTGCAGCTCGGTCAACAAGCTGTCGTTTTTAGTCGGAGAGGGTCCGTGCACCCACAGTGGTCTTTCTCCTCGTTCCGTATTCAGATTTTCCTGTTGACCAAAATCCTCAACACAGAACTGTGTAAGGATGTGAATAATGATATCAGCGCATCAGCAGGTATCGATACACTGCTGGACGCTGTCAGGTTGAAACGCTGCCGGTAACGATGAATAAGCAGAGTGAGGCGGGTCAGAGGGGAGGTGGACGGATCAAACAAACCCTGGACTTTCATGTGGGAGCCTGTTTTTTGCTTCCCGTTTGATTATGGAGCCAAACCGTGATGTTTTTTGTTGTTTTTTTCTAATCCTAAATATGTGCTTTCATTGACATCACGGTAACATCCTGTTACGTCAACAGCAGACGCAGGATACCTAAAGCGTAATATGTAGACGCAGGAGGATACCTAAAGCGTAATATGTAGACATAGGATACCTAGAGTATAATATGTCCTCTGACAAACTGGCAATACGTGATGACTTGGGCTGACAACACGTTGGTGTATTTGATTAAATATGCTTAGTTTTTATACATACATAGTTTTAATATGGAAATATATATAATTATTATTATTATTTAAAAACACATTATGGGAATGGAATGGGACAGGAGTGAAAATCTACTCCAGAGTCACCCTCTTCTGTGAGGTAGACAAATCAAACGGGTATCGGAAAAAAGACGTTTTGGTCCTTTTTGGGTTTTTTGTGTTGCTCTCCCTCCGTCTCTACTGTCCCGGGACACAAAAGAAAAAGAAACTCAATACTAAAACACTGTAAAAAGATTGATCTGTCTGACTCCAGACTGCTGCAGCTTCACATCATCTGAGCGCGCTGATCTGTGGGTCTGCGGCTGCGGGTGACCCTCGTCACATCACACTTATTGATTCGGATCCACAGTTATAGAAATATCGATCAGTGCAGCTCTGAGCGGGCAGCACTACAGCGCTCTGTTTGGGATCGATCCTGTGATGAAGCTGCAGTTCACTTTATTGAGAAATGTTTGTTTCAAATTGCAAACTGCAAGCGGCAAGTTTTTTGAGCATTAATCACTTATTTAACCCTTTGAATCTGGAGCAAATTGGCTTGATTTTTAAAAAAAAAACATAAATGAAGAAATGAAACCAAGATTCTGTCACTGAGTTGCCTTTTTCTCGCCTCAAATGCTTTCAGAAACACGTTTTAGCTCAACGTTTCACCATCCACCATCGTTGCACGTGTATGAGTTTGCATGACGTCATCCACCAGCAAGAGTGTTTATTGGTCTCGTGCCGCGCAGTGCATTGTGGTAGTTGTAGGTTTTCTACCTCTTGAACAAAAGCAAATGTCTCCGTCGTTTTTTCTCTGTTTTCTCTGGTCACGTTGCACCAATTTCAAGTTTGCGTCTTTCTGCTGCAGAGAGGGCTTTGTTTTATATGAGAAACCTGTTTATAACAGTAAAATACTTCTTTAACCCTTTAATACCTGCATCAACATCAGTTTTCCTGTGCAGTGTTTAAAGCTCTGAAACCGGAATAAAAATATTTGATTTCTTTTGAGAACACGGGAAAAGCCACAATGAGCAAAATGACAAGCAATATCCAGCAAATTGCAAATAAATAAATAAAGTAAAAGGTGAAAAATTGGGTGAGGGGGTTATTGCATATTTAAAAAAAAAAAAAGGAAATTTTCTAGAAAACTGAACTAAATTTATAATTATTTTAATTCTTATTTAAAATTATGTCACAGAAAAAAATTTGTATGCATTTATGTATTTATTTGTTTTGTAGTACTTTCTTAACCCTTTAAAACTTCTGCAAATTGGCTAGATTTCTTTAAAAATAAAAATAAAATCATACCAATAATTGCAAAACATTAGTAGATAATGATGTGTATAATTATATATTTAAAAATATTATCCTTTTTTGTTTTGATTTGTTTTAACTTTCCCAGTTTGGGTTTTTTTTTGTGTTAATTTCTAGATAATTTTCTTGTACTTTTCGCTTATTTCTTGCTCAGTTTTGGGTCATTTCTTGCTAAGTTGCTTGTGCCTTTTTCCCATATTTTTGAAAGAAATCAAGCCAGTTTGCTCAGCTTTCAAAGGGTTAATTATGACTGTTACATTTCTGCCAATATATCCAGCTAAATCCTACACACTGGACCTCGGGCTGTTTGTCAGAAATGTTCAGAGTTTTGTAGCTTTATTTTCACTCAAATGAAAATTAGCATTAAATGACTTGAAATGAGAATATCAAAGTAGTGCTACATCAAGAGCAAAGGTTTTTCTGTGTGTGTGTGTGTGTGTGTGTGTGTGTGTGTGTGTGTGTGTGTGTGTGTGTGTGTGTGTGTGTGTGTGTGTGTGTGTGTGTGTCAAACATCTGCTGCTGAGTGGCTGCCTAAGTAATTGCAAGCTGTGAAAGCTGAAATGAGTTTCTTGTTGACGGCGGCTTTGACACATCCAGCAGTAATGCAGGTACATTTTCCAGAAATTTAGAAAGAAAAAGGGGGCTGTTTTTTTTTCTTTTTGAGGTGGAAAAAAAAAAAAAACAGCCGAACAAAAAGAATAAGAAGAAAGAGGTGCTCGTGCTGTGGAGAGGATATCTTCCCTGACTTATTTCCCGGCTGATATTAACGACAGCAGCGGTGCTTCCTTTTTGCTGGAGGAGAGCGTAAATGACACTCTAATGTAGATTAAAGTGAGACTGCACCATGAGGGCTTTTCACTGTGTGCTGGGTTGTTGTGAGGGTGGACTGCAAAGTGTGTGTGTGTGTGTGTGTGTGTGTGTGTGTGTATATGCTGCTCTGTGCTGTTTTTGAACTAAGCTGCTGGAGATGGCATTTTAGCATGCACGGCAGAGCGGTTTTCCTGTCTATGCATTTCTCTTTTTTTTTGTAGTTTCTCCCCCTCTTCTCTGCTCGGCTCCTGTCATGCTTAACTGCCCTGTCTCCCTGCTACACCATCACCAATGTGTGTGTGTGTGTGTGTGCGCGCGCTCGGTATGTTGTGTGAAAAGTGGAGGTAAGCTCGAGCGAGCTCTGGCTGTGCCGGCTAGATAACCCCTCTCCTGATAAGCGCAGCAGGACAGTGACAGAAACACCCAGAGTCGTGCTCTCTGGGCATTTTCAAAGACCTTCTTTTTTTTTTTTTTTTTTTTTTTGTCTTCCAGCTTGAGACGATTCCTCCTTCTCTGGATTTAAGGACATTTTGGGGGTTCAGTCTGGATCTCCTTTTTTTTTGGTGATTTATTTTTTTCCCTCTTTAAAAATTTTGTGATGCTTTTTGTTCTCTAAACATTTTTGGTGATTTTGTTTTCTTTTTAAATTTTTGGTATTTTTCAAACATTTTTTTCTTTTTTTTTTTTTTTTTTTTTTTTACATTTTGGTATTTTTCAAAACATTTTTGATGATTTTCTTTTTTTTATGTTTTGGCATTCTTTTTCATGGTGATTTTTAGCCAGAAACTGTAAAAACAGAAATCACGGTTAGATTTTTGGTTGAACGCCTCTTGCGTTTGCCCAAATCACTCAGGCCGGCTCAAGGAAAAATACTTTAAGATTTGGTAGGGTCAAAGAAAACAAAATACAGCCACCCTCCTCTGACAGTTAGGCCTCGTCTTACTCTTTGAAATGTTACACTGCTCCATTGTCTCTCTGACTCCTTCCAGATAAAGACGTCCCCACAGCCGTCCCCTCCTCGCAGCGTCCGGCAGAGACTCCAGCAGAGACTCCAGGCAGCACAAAGGACAGCAGCCCCAAAGCCAGAGGCTCGTTGGCCGGAGGTTTGCTCCAATCAGTGCTGACTCAGAAAGGACGTCTGGTCTCCCAGAAAGGGGAGATCCTCCCCTCCGCTCTGCCCCAGAACCTGCTCCCTCTCCTGGGCAGAGGACTCAGCGTGGGCTCCCTCCCTGGAAGTCGGTCCCTGGAGCATCAGAGCGGGGGATTACTGAGGCGGGTGAAAGTCCCGGCGTCAGCTGCAGCGTCAGGCCGAGGCGGCGCTCCAACGGAGCCTCCGCCCACAGACACACACTCCCAGCTGCCTCACACGCTGACGCACGCACACACACCTGAGCAGGAGGAGGTCACCACTGTGGGCACCATGCTGGACGTGGACACGGAGACAGAGACAGAGACACCTCCGTCAGGTACAACTTCACTGTGACTTGTCTTACACAGCAGGGCAAAGTAACAAAGTACATTTACTCAAGTGCTGCACTGAAGTACAGCTTAGAGGTACTTGTACTTGATTACTTTCAATTCATGCTGCTTTATACGACACTTATTTCAGAAATTAACCCTTTGAAACCTGAGAAAACTATTATTTATTTTAAAAACATGGGAGCGACTCATAAAGAAATGGTTTAAAAACTGAGCAAGAAATTAGAAAAAAAGAATATAAACAGAATTTTTGTTTATTTAGGTATTTTTCTTTTAAAATTCGTAGGGATTTTAAAAATCAGGATTAAATTAGGATTATTTTTTAATTTTCTTGTTGAATTTTCTTTCGTAAATTTTGGTGATTTTTCTTTTCTTGTAAAATTTATGGAAATAGAAAAAAGCTGCAAGAAAATAACCAAAGGTTTTGGTGATTTTTCCTTTAAAATTTATGGTGATTTTTAAAAAAAAAAAAAAAAACTAGCTTAAAATAAACTTTGGTGATCTAACGTTTTTGTACTTATTTATTTATTAATATTGTTTATTTTGCACAGTTATCTTGCTATTTTGCTATCCCTTTGCTGCTGCAATGTTGGAAATTTCCCCACTGTGGGACTAATAAAGGATTATCTTATCTTATCTTAAAAAAAAATTTAAGAGACCTGTTGCTGTTTTTCCAGCAGCTTTCTGGGCACCAGATATGGAGGTTTCTTAGGGGCCCATCATTGTGTTTCCAGCAGCTTATTAGGCAGCAAACATGGGTGTTTTGTGTTTGTTTGCTTTTTAGCTGAGTTTTAGGTACCAAATTGTGGTGTTTTTGGGGACTAAATGCATTTTTTCCCAATATATTGAAATGGCACTAAGCGGGGCTGTTTTGCAGCTTTTTGGGCACCAAAGTTGGATGTTTTTCAGAAACCCATCTGTTTTTTAGCATCTTTTAAGGCACCAAATGTGGGTGTTTTGTAGTTATCCATTATTGTTGAATATCGCTGTAAAAAGCAGATTTCTTTTCAGATTTCTGCTACATAATAATGTGGAAATGTAAGCGTCCATGGTTTGCTGAAACCTTTAAATCACGCTTAGTTTAGTACTTGAATGAACATAGATGCTTTAATTCCACCTCTGTGCTTTTGAAACGCGATGAATGCACGACTTTAAGTGTTGATTTCGATGTTTTTCTTCCATTGTGATTCAGTGAGGACGTGAGCTCTTCATCCATCGCTGATCTCCCATCAGTCTTTGGAGGAGCGGAGAATCTGATTATTTATTTGCAGTCACTGTTAACAGGCTGGCTGTGCCTCCTTGTGTCTGCTGTGTAGCTGCTTTGATCCCTGTAATTTCCGTCATTAATTATACACAGCAGGGATTTCCAATGAGTTTCCAGTCAGGCTCACATTAAAGGGATTACAAGGCAGGCTGAGAACAAAAAGGAAATAAAAAATAAAACAGGCCAGTGCAAAATAAACTCCTCTGCTGCACTTTCAGCTCTGTCCAGCTGCATGGTGAATTTCTCCGACCCGGAGGGATACATCGACTCGTCTGATGACCCCCCTCTGCCTGACGGCGCCTTCTTACACTGCACCTACACTGTGACCGTGTACACGGGCTACGGCGTGGAGCTGCAGGTACACCGCAGCACACACACACACACACACACACACACACACGGACTGCAGATAGAGCAGATTGACTGTGAGCTCTGTTATCATGCTGGACATCATGTTGCAGGGAGGTGTGTTTGTGTCGCTGTGTTGTGATCTGATCTGATCTCAGGTGAAACTCTGCCTCCCAGTGGCAGCTGCTGCTACTGATCTCTGCTCTGAATGTGCGCGGGTTTGTTTGTCACACACTCAACATTTCTCTACATCCAGTAAAGAGACGCTTGTTAGCCGCCTGCAGCACTGCGCTGGAAATATCTCTACATAAAAATACAATATATACAACAGAGAACATGTATACGACAAAGACAAGGTGTGCTAAATGAAATATGGAAAATGTTTCACAACACACCGATCAGCCAAAACATCAAAACGACTGACGTAAAGTGAAAAACATTGATCATCTTGTTACAAAACGATGCTGCTGTGCTCCAACTACCCAAACACTGCTGTGCACCAGGTACGCCCAGTCATGAAAACAGTGTCCCAGAGCAGAAGACTGCCCCATGACACACGCAGAAACTGTGCAGGAATAAGATAAGATCGTCCTTTCTTAGTCCCACAATGGGGAAACTTAAGCAAAACAAGGTGCAATAGTACATTAAAAAAAACAAGTTGCAATAATATGTAAAAACAGGTGCAATAGTAAAAAACAAGGTGCAATAAAAATAAGGTGCAATAGTTAGTTAAAAAAATGTCTTCAAAACAATAAAAACAACAATGCACACACAGTAAAAATACCAGTTAAAAAACAATAAATGCATTCATTCATCAGTTGCACATGTCCATCATGAAATAATCCACACGTGTTACAACGGTACTTTGCTGAACAGTGAGAACGAAACGCAGTCACGCGTGTTCAGCCTGGGTGGTGCTGAGGACGTTGATGGACAGTGGGACGTTTTTGAACTGGTTGTGTCCACTAAGGGGGACTCTGTGCCGTCTGCCTGCCTGACAGTAATCCTGGGATGTAGTCTAACTGTATGATAATCTAATCTAACCTAATTCTGACTGTAAGTGTCCTCGTGTCCTCAATAGTTTCAACCTCGAGACGGTCCTCACAAGGATAGCGGCACAAGCACACAAACACAGGATGTAATTTCGGATCCCTGCAGCTGACAGTTTTATTGGTACGCCACACAGATTTCATAAATTACCAAAACAAAATGACAAAATGGATTGTTTTTCCCTCTAACGTGGGACAACTATCAGCACATTTTGGAACGAGAGCTACACTCTTTGAGGAATTTGCAACATCATGATGCAAATTGAAATGCGGAGACAAAAACGGAGACGATTCTCTGCTGCAGACACTCAGGACTTCAGCTTCTCCATCTGAACAAGACACAAAATGAGGTACAGCTGAATTTGAGACGTTTATTCGAGCTGATTTTTAAAGATTTACTGTCTCTGTACCTGCAGAACCTTTAATGTTCTGCTGCAGACGTGCACACGCAGCCCCCTCAACCAAAGCAAAAACAACACTCAATTTATTAAAATATATTTAAAAAAATATAGGAATACAGTGGTGGAATGTAACTAAGTACATTTACTCAAGTACTGCACCAAAGTATGAATTTGAGGTACTTTTTCATGCTACTTTATACTTCTACTCTGCTACAGCTCAGGTGGAAATATTGTACTTTTCACTTCACTACATTTATGACAGCTTTAGTTTCTTTACAAATTAATATTTTTGCTTAAAAAAACATTAGTTTATAAAATATGACATTTTAGTTTTAGTTTAGTGGATTTACAGAAAATTATATTTAATTCAGGGGGATGTGTTTTTTTCTTTTTTGTCTTTCGAGTTATTTATTTATTTTTATATTTTTAAAGCAATTTTGGGTTTGGGGTCTGTATATTTTTCTGTATTTTTTTAGTTATTTGTTTTCTTTTTTTAATCATTTTGTGTTTTTTCCTTTTTAAGTAATAATTTTGTGTAATTCTTTTTTCTTTTTTAACTAATTCTGAGTTTTGTTTTGTGTTTTTTTTTTAGTTTGGGGGTGTTTTTTCTTCTATTTTGCTTTTTTGTATACTTTAATACTTTTTAATACTTTTCATTTTTGAGTACTTTTACTTTTAATACTTTATGTACATATCCATTATAATACTTTCTTACTTTTACTTTAGTATTATTTTTAATGCAGGACTTTTACTTGTACCAGAGTATTTTACTGTAATGTATTCAGTAAGGGTCTGAATGTCTCTTCCACCACTGTATCAGTCTAACAGCTTATAGACCCGTAAAGTAAAACTTGACTGTTAAAATTACGCATAAAAAGGTCAGCATCACACCGTTTCTTGTCAGGTATTTGTGATCTTTCAGTAAGTTTTTAAAAGCTCTCGGTGTAAGTGTTTCTGTCTTTCTCAGATTAATGAGGAGCAATAACAAACCTGCCTTTATAGTATCTTTTAAATGCAGCCTGAGCACCATTTGCTTTTATTTACCAACTGCAATGTCTGAAGAAAACAGACAAAACATTACCTCATGAAAGAATATGTGCTGTCCTGAGGGATAATGAGGACTAATTTCTTAAGATCTGGAGCCCTTTCCTAAATTATTTATCATCTGAGCTCAAACAAACTCTGTTAAGGGGTCGATGCCCTTCAGAGTGGAAGCAAAATAAAATTTCCTAATTACTATTTCCTGATACTTTTTTAGATCACCTTTTACCACATGCTATCGATGTGGTTTTTTGGATACCGTCATTGTCAATATTTATTTTTTTATTATTTCAATTTTTCTTTTTAAAATATCTTTAATCATATTTTACAGCCATATTTTACCCCTATACGTTATTTTATGTCACTCTCCCAGTGAGCTCCATGCCAAGAGAGAGACTAGAGCTGGTTTCACACTCTGACTGAGCCGACCACCAGGGGGCAGGATATCAGCTGTCTGTGCATGGAAAGGCAGATTTCAAGACTAAATGCTGAGAAGGCCCCTAATAGTAACTAAAAAAAGTATTTTCTTTGTCTTCTGTCTTAACTGGCGTCCTGGTGTGTGTGTTCAGGTGAAGAGTGTGAACCTGTCAGAGGGCGAGCAGCTGTCCATCAGGGGTGCAGATGAACGAGGCGCCCTGCTGGTCCTGGCCAATCACACGCTGCTGGTCGAGGGTCAGGTGATCCGCAGTCCCACCAACACGCTATCCGTGTACTACCGCTCTGCACCCGAGGCCAGTATGGGCATCTTCCAGCTGCACTACCAGAGTGAGTCTGCACATTTTAATATTCATAAATACATTTTCTCACAAATATAGAAAGACAGAGACAGTGCATGTGTCTCTTTGTAAGAGAGATGGTTAAAAAACAAAAAAACATTTTAAATCTGCTGTTGAACTAATCTTTTCAGAAGGCAAAGAGCAATTTAACAAGACATGGCCCATAAATTAACAAGAAGAAAATGACCTAAAAATAAGAAAAAGAAAATGAATACTTGATATGTAAATAACTCAAAACTTGTTGAGACCCCATCCATTTCCTTATTTATTTCACTATATATAAGTATGTAAATGTTATCACATCAAGGAATGTCATGACGCTGTCAGTTTAGATTAAAAAAATATTTATTTTACTATTTTCGTATTATTTATTTTTATATCATTTAATCGTGTATTTACAGCCGTATGTTACCTCTGTGGGTTGTTTAAAATCAAATGTCCTTTTTTCATGTTATATGTATATGTGGAAAACTTGAAATGCTCCAAAAATTTCATGACATTAGTCGATAAAGAATTTTCAAAAAGTAGTTATTTATGTATTTAATATTAGTGTTTTTTAATATAGTTTTTATATTATTTCGTATTTTTTTAAATATAATTTTCAGGTAATTTTCTTGCACTCTAATTTCTTGCTAATTTCGGGTAATTTCTTTTGATGCTCGTTGCCTTACTTTCCATAATTTTAGGAGAAATCAAGCCAGTTAGCTCAGGTTTCAAAGGGTTAAACACGCTATACAAATTCAGTAAGAGCGAGTTCTTCAGTGGGGCCTGCGGCCGTTAGTGCTCTGTACATTCGTGCTAATTGCATCATCAGAAATCTTCTCCTTTAATCACTTAGCGCGCTGATTGAATCTGTCGTGTGAATTAGCTGATGAGAGCTCTGATTAATTAGCTCTCGTCTCATTAGCGGGCTGAGAATATGGGAATTTGTATAGAGCGTGAGTGTGTGTGTGTGTGTGTGTGTGTGTGTGTGTGTGTGTGTGTGTGTGACTGTAATGGATATGACAGCGACTGAAAAGGGGGAAGCGTCAGAGGGTTAAGACTCACCTTTGCCATTGATCACAGCCATCTAATCCTCTCACATCAGCGGAGGGTAAAACCACAGAGACGCAGAGTTTCACTGACGCAGATTAACCCTTTAAAAACTGAGCACATTGGCTTGATTTCTTTCCACAACACAGGAAGAGGGCAAAAAGTAGCTAAATAAGAAATTGCTCAATAAACAGCAGGAAATAAGCTTTTAAAAAATTATCAGAAAATTACCTGAAAATAAACAAGAAAAAAAGTTGAAAAAAAGACCAAAAAATGCTGAAAAAAAATCCCTTTTTGAGAACATAATTTATTATTTAGACATAATTTTAAAAAAATCTAATTATCAGAATTAAAAATATAGTTGTCCCTACAGTAATTATCCAGTTAATTTTGTTTCTAATTTTAATTTTTAGTAATTTTTGTGGTTCATTTCTTGTCAATTGGCACGAACGTCCACTTGGACTCAAATATTATTAATAATAATAATAATGATAATAACAATACAAGATAATTATTAAATAAGAAAAAAAAAAACAAAATGACCTGTGAAAGTGCGAAAAAAAATTAAAAAGTATTTTTTTTCTGCAACATAATTTAAATAAAATGAAATTACATTTATAATTGACAGAATTATACACATAATTGTCTGGACAGTAATTATCCACTTAATTATTTTCCATATCAAATTTCACTTTTTTTTCTTTTCTTTAACTTTTTTTGTAGTTAATTTCTTGCCAGTTTTGCACAAACTTGGACTCCAAACTGATCTGATTTGTGTGATTAATGCAGCAGGAATTTTAATGTTTTGTGTATTTTAGTATACACTATTTTATAATCTATTGTTTTACTTTTGTAAAGTGTCTTTGAGTGCCTGAAAAGCACTCTGTAGATAAAATGTATTATTATCATTATTATTATTATCATCATCATTATTATTATTATTATTAGAAGAGAACCTGAAAATAAGCAAGAAAAAAAAAACACTTTAAGAAAGTGCTAAAAAATTAAACATATACATTTTTCCGTTTTTCTCTTTAATAATTAATTAAGATAATTGTAAATATAGTTGTTTGGTTATTTTTCCTCTTTTTTGTATGATATTATATATCCAAATAATTTTGTTTCCATGTCACATTTCACTAATTATTGCATTTCATTTTCTTCCCAAGTTTTTGAGGAAAATAAAACCAACCGACTGAAGCTGATCAGGTGATAAAGGGTTAAAATACCAGGCAGAGATGAGGCGTGAAAAACAGAGCCAAGGAAATAAAATCAACACAAACAGAGCAGGAATATCATCACTCACAGCTCACAAAGCTTATTTAATTACGATTATTTCATTAAAATTCAGCCGAGGGAGTCGGATTTCTCAAGTGATCCTCCAAACAGAAACACGGACCTAAACTGCTCATTTACAAACGACTTTAATTAAGACTAACGGAAATCTTCTGCTCAGATGAAGCAGCATAAACGCAGATTCAGGGCGCAGAGGCATTATGTTTTCAGGTCGTCAGTATATATGCGTGTCCCTTTATCATGAAAGCGATATTCCAACAACAGCTTCGGGGAATTTCTTCAAATTTTGCATAAACGTGCACTTGAACTCAACACAGATTAGATTTCAGAGAAAGAGACAGAAAGACAAAAAGACAGAAAAGTTAGTTAACATAATTTCAAATATATTACAATTATAAATGTTTTCTGGACATTTTCCCTAGTTTGAATTTAATTTTTTTTTTTTAATAAGTAATATTCAAGAATTCCCTCTATACCTAATTTTAAGGTTATTTTTTAAGTTTTTAGTAAAGTTTTCCCCCTTTTTTTACTGTTTTTTTCAGTTTGCAGGAAATTTTTTAGCCAAGTTTGTTTTTCTGTGTTTTCAAAAGAAATCAAACCTGTTTTCTCAGCTGCAGAGGGTATGAAAGACGTCTGGACGCAGCACAAGAAAACTAGCGTTAAAGGGTTAAAATCATGCTGTACGTAGAAGTCGTAGTAGTATTTTTTGTAGTATTAATATTAATAGTTGTTCCTGTTATGCAGCAATAAAAACAAAAGTTATAGCAGCAAAGTGTTACTGTAAACATGCACTTATTAACCTCCCGGGTTTCTCTCTACGTGTGTGTGTGTGTGTGTGTGTGTGTGTGTGTGTGTGTGTGTGTGTGTGTGTGTGTGTGTGTGTGTGTGTGTGTGTGTGTGTGTGTGTGTGTGTGTGTGTGTGTTCAGTCTTCAGGCTGAGCTGCTCCCTCCCAAAGAGGCCTCACTTCGGGGAGGTGTCCGTGCTCGACCTGCTCCCCGGAGGAAACGCCCGCTTTCACTGCCACATGGGTTACCACCTGCAGGGGGAGCCGCTGCTCACCTGCCTCAACGCCTCGCTGCCCGTGTGGAGCGGCAAGGTGCCCACCTGCAGAGGTGAGTGCTGCTGCTGTGAAGACGAAGGGTTTAGTTAGAGCCTGCAGACTTAGTTTAAATCTGGTTTTTAGACAGTTTTTGGGAAATCAGAGGGAAGTCTTATCCCCAAAGTCTGAGGCTCTTAAACACAACATATGAAGTCTCAGAGTGACCGTCCTGTCTGCAGCTCTGTGTGGAGGCACCGTGAAGAACGCCACGGTCGGGCGGGTGCTGTCACCGTCCCCTCACCACGGGCCCAACGCCACCCAGGACCGATCCTGCTCCTGGTCCCTGGAGGCTCCCAAGGACCAGAGGCTGCACCTCCACCTGGAGAGACTGGCTCTGGGACCCACAGACAGGTAGGAGTGTGTTTAGTGTAACTGAGTAAATGTACTTTGTGTTTTCACCCTCTGAAGTGTGTTTTCTTTCGTGTTTGTCCCCGCAGGCTGGTGCTGTGGAGCGGGCTGGACGCCGGCTCTGTGGTGCTGTTCGACTCGGGCCGCGGAGGACAGATCCCTTTTGAGGGCGTGATCAGTGAAGGACCAGCTGTGAGGATCCAGTTCATCACTGATCAGCCCAACCACAACACGGGATTCAACATCCGCTACGAAGGTACAGAACCAAAACTGTACAGCAGTGATGCTCAACTTACAGCCCCCGAAATTTTCCAACTCGCAATAAAAATAAAGTGATTCACTCTGTGAATAGTTTTTGTGCTTTTAGTCTCCATGAGGTGTCAGAGTGAATAAAACAGCATCAACATAGAGCTTATGGATCAAAAAAGTACCAGTGGACAATCCCCCACACCCCGACAGAGGTCCTACCTCAGACACTAATGTCCTAAAATCCTAGAAATGTCCTAATATCCAAGAAATGTCCAAAAATCCCCCCAAAGATGTCCTAAAATCCTGGAAAAGTCCTAAATCCTAGAAAGGTCCTAAAATACTAGAAATGTCCTAAAATCCAAGAAACATCCAGAAATCCCCCCCAAAATATCCTGAAATCTTTGGAAGTCCTAAATCCTAGAAATGTCCTAAATTCTTACAAATGACCTAAATCTGAGAAACTTCCAAAATCCTAGGAATGTCCTAAAATCTTCGAAATGTCCTGAAGTTTTTAAAATGTCCTAAAATCGTAGAAATATGTGAAATGTCCTAATATCGAAGAAATGTCGTGAAATCCTAAAAATGTTCTAAAATCCTAGAACTGTCCCAAAATCCAAGAAATATTCAAAAATCTAAAAATGTCCTAAAGTCTTTCAAATGTCCTAAAGTCTTTGAAATGTCCCAAAATCCTAAAAATGTCCTAAAGTCCTAGAACTGTCCTAAAATCCAAGAAACATTTAAAAAATCTAGAAATGTCCTAAAGTCTTTGAAATGTCCTAAAATCCTAAAACATGTAAAGGACTGCTGTGACGGGCCCCTGTCCTCCTGTTGTATTTGTGTCCCCCGTGCAGAGCGGCAGAGTGTCCCCGCCGTGGATCTAAAAATACCTGCAGCTCAGTTCAAAGACGTATTGTCATTTTTCTATAATTATGTGTAATGATGTAAACGAAGCAGGGAGGATTTGAGGCTCTGTGTTTCCGCTCACGTCGGGCTCTGCCAAGTCGATTTTGGCTGCATCGTTGTGAAGTGGGACGCTCGTCCGACATAATCTGAGCTTTCAGTCGGAGGCTGATTGTTGGGGGACGCAGAGATCCCGTCCAACGTGTTTGTCCTCATCAGCGAGGAGACAAAGAAATCACAGCACGGAGATGTTAATAATAATCTTCGGCGTCTGCTGATGGAAATTACGGCGAGGCCTCACAGCGATGACAGAATCTGTTTTTTTTCTGTCCTCCAGCTTTCGAGCGCGGCCACTGTTACGAGCCGTACCTGCAGAACGGGAACTTCACCACCTCTGACCCGCTGTACGGCGTCGGAGCCGTGATCCAGTTCACGTGTGACCCGGGTCACGCTCTGGAACAAGGCCCGCCTGTCATCGAGTGCATCAGTGCGAGGGACCCGTACTGGAACGACACGGAGCCGCTGTGCAAAGGTGACGCCGAGGCGCCGAGACAACAGGACTCATGGGAATAAAAATACATTTTACAGATTTTTATCTGATTCAGCAAATCTTTACTGCAAAAACTTGATGTAAATATTTATAATAATGAAATAATAAATACAATAATAAAATATAATAATATTAGTGATAAATAAAACTGTATCCGATATTATTATTATTATTATTATTATTATAAATTGTTATTATTTATTGTTGTTGTTATAGCCTTATTTATAAAGTACTTATTTATAAACAAACAAATAAAAGTCGGTTTAAAGGAACTTAAAACTCAAGAAAAATAAGAAAAGATTTATGTTATAGGAAAATATATATATATTTATTTTTTTGCTCCTTTTTTTGTTGGTAGATTTTTCTTTTTTCTTTTGGCTTATTTTTAGGAATTTTTTTTTTTTTTTTTTACTTTTTTTTTTTTTTTTTGGACCATTTATTATTAAGCTGCTTTTTGGAAAAAAAAAACAAGCCATTTTTGGGCAGTTTTGAAGGGGTTAAACTGGGGAAACACAGACATTTCAGGCTACAAATCTGAGAAATTAACCCCGTCCTCTCTGTCTCTGCAGCTCAGTGCGGGGGGGACCTGACTGGTCCCGGTGGGGTGATCCTGTCTCCAAACTGGCCGGAGTGGTACGGAGAGGGAGAGGACTGCAGCTGGAGGATACACGTCGGGGAGGACAAACGGGTGCTGCTCGACGTACAGCTGTGAGAACACACACACACACACACACACACACACACGCTCAGACTCGTAAACACGGAAACTTCTGATCCAAAGTTTTGGCTCCACCGAGAACCAAATGTTATTAAAAATGCATGCGGAGGCTCAGCGAGGGGTCCAGCTCGCCGTCTATTGATATTTCTCTTCCAGCTCAAACTGAACCGTTAAATCTCAAACTCGACATCATGAGAGAGCGAGCGGATAACTTCGCTCTGACCTCGTCTCTGTGCCGGACTGTCAGCGGCCGCTGTGAGGCTGCAGGAGTGAAAATCTCGTCTGTCTCTCTGGTTCGTGTCCAGGAACGTCCATGTGAATCCCTAATTTAACCCTCTGAGATTTTAGCACTTCTTTGAGGGATTTTTGTTTGTTTTTTTTTTTTTTTTTTTTTTTTTTTTGCATTGTTTTTTTTTTTTTCACTTTTTTTTTTTTTTTTTTTATTTGCACATTTTTTGTTTTGGTTTATTTTTTTTTTTTTTTTTACTTATTTGCAGGTCATTTTCTGATTGTTTTGGTTTTTTTTTTTTTTCTTTTTTTGCTTATTTGCAGGTCATTTTCTTAATGTTTTGGTTTGGTTTTTTTCTTTTTTTTGCTTATTTGCATGTACAATCTGTTTTTTTTAAAATCTGATTTGGTTTTTTTAAAAAATCTTTTTTAGCTTATTGGCAGATCATTTTTTTATAACTTTTTACTAATAAGTTGCTTGCTAATCTCTTCCTACATTTTTGAAAGAAATCACGCCAAATTACTCATGTAACAAAGGTTTAAAGCATAAATGAGGGAATATCAGGATATAATGTAACAATAATCACAGTTTCAGTATCAACAGCTGGATCTTTAAAATTCATTTTCATTCTTTCCACATTAAACGATGTTTTTCTGCGCTCTAAAAATGGATCTGACGACTTTCGCCACACTCCCTGTGAGCGCTAATCCAGTTACATCCCTCAGTCTTTTGGTAGATTTCTGTCATATCACATTTACAGATTTACAGTTTTCACTGACTGCGTCATCTCCGGCCTGTGTGCTCAAACAAACAACAGCAGCGCGGCGGTGTGTTTACAGCAGCACGCATCCTGTGGGTGAATGCGGCGTTTTAGCCCCTGAGGTCGTCTCGCCTCCCACGCAGGCGGCGGCGGACACGACTGCGCCGTGACTCATCACGACCTGTAAACTCTCTCTCCGTCTGTCCGCAGACTCAACATCAGCGACAGCGACATGCTGACCATCACCGACGGCGACGAGGTCACCACCCGTATCCTGGGGCGCTACGTGGGCGGGAGCAGCCCCTTCAAACTGTCCTCCACCACCCCCGACCTGACCGTCACCTTCCACTCCGACCCGGCCGGGCTCGTCTTCGGGAAGGGCGAGGGCTTCATCATCAACTACATGGGTGAGTTCAAACTGCAGCGCAGAGGCTTTTCTGTCGTTACTGTGAAAACATGAAGACAACGCTGCTCGCTCTGTTTTTCTTACTGTCAGCGAACCAACCAACGCCGACTCTCACTACTCTGACTTCCTGTCTTTGGCTCTCCGCTTCCCCGCTGGAGATGTCAGTCCTTAAAAATGGGAGAGACTGTTTTTGTTTCTTTCTCTTTTTTTTATTTTAATGTGTTTATTTTGTCTCTTATTAGCTTAGACCACACAATGAAGTTATTATTTTGCATGTCCCCTTTACACAACACACAAAAAATAATATTTTAACATTCATAAATTAAAAAAGACTTTTTATGAATGTATTATTTTTATTATTATTTTTATTATTTATTATTATTTATTATTATTATTATTATTATTATTATTATTATTATTATTATTATTATTAGTCAGCTGCTGGTAAAAACCTCCAACACTTTTTTCCTTCTTTTTTGCCTATTTGGAAGTTAATTTTTTATTTTAATCTTATTTACAGATCGTTTTCTTTTACCTTTTTACTCATTTCTTGCTATTTCAGAAGAGACTTTGTTTTTTTCCTTTTCTTTTTTTTTATTTAATGTGTTATTTTGTCTCTTATACATGAATGTTAAATTATTATTCAGAATAATTCAGCTCCTGGTAAAAACCTCCTGAGGAATAAACAACTTTTTAACTTTTCTTTTTTAATTTTTTTTTTTATTACTTGCAGATTATTTTCTTATTTTATTTGGCTTATTTGTATGTCTTTTTTTTTTTCTAGTTTTACTCTTTTTTATATAGCTTATTTACAGAGGCGTGTTTTATATTCACAATTTCAATTTGCACAATTTTAGGATTAATGGAAACTCAACTTGTGCAAACATAAAACTTTTATTACAATAAATGGAAGTTTGTTTTTTTGCATATTTCAATTTGCACAACTTGAGGGTTAATAGAAACCTGCCTATTGTTGGTGTTTTTTTATGAGATTTGTTGACAATAAGAAAAATATGAACTAACGTGAGCGTTATCCTGAAAATGTTAACTTTCATTTAAATTCCTCCTTTTTCTCCTCAAACTGCCGACTCCGTTCCTCGTCTCCCCTCTTCCTCCCCTCTCATCTTTATTTGTGTCTCCTTTTTGCCCTTATTCAATCACGTCCTATTTGTTTCAGGGCCTCACAACGGCTCTCATCCACACACACACACACACACACACACACACACACACACACACACACACACACACACACACACACACACACACACAGTTTAACAAGCAGCCCAATAAGCTCAATTCCTGCTTTTTTCCCGCTATCTGCGGCGCTCCACATACCCGACACCTGACTCCAATTTACACCGGGACGGACGCTGTCCAATTTACTTGTCACCCTCCTGACACTGCGCACGTTTCCCAGAGGAGTAAATCAAGTAGACGCAGCATGAATACGCAGGCTACTCTCTTTTGTTGTGTGTGTGCGTGTGTGTGTGTGTGTGTGTGTGTGTGTGTGCGTGTGTGTGTGTGTGTGTGTGTGTGTGTGTGTGTGTGTGTGTGTGTGTTTGCTCTCTGAATAAATTACCAGCACACACACTCAGGCAGCAGCACAGAGGAGGAGAAGCGAGTCAATAGAGAATGAATAATTGATCCAGGAACTCCAACTTACAAATCCCTGTAGGCCTATTATACTGTACGCTGTAATGCAACACTGTACGCTGCCCGATCAATCATCAAATATACATTATGCTGACACACACACACACACACACACACACACACCAGGCTACTTACTCACACGTCTCTCCAGGCTGCGTAAAGATTTTTCTTCCTCTGTCTTTAAAGAGCGTAAATGCCATTAATGTTGTGTGTTTGCTTCTTGGCGTTCACAGATAGCGGAGGTGGATTTGTTTTGTTCTTCCTTTGTTATACACTCGAGACGTTAGAAAACACACAAATAAACAAACGTGCTGCAACAAAATGAATGAAAAAGGGGAAGAAAAGCTTGTGAGAAAACATGACAGAAATCTGCAGCCGAGTTCATGTAACTGTTATGTAATCGTTTCTCGGCAGGAAATCTCTACCAAAAATATAATTAATAATGATTTCCTTTGAGATAAAATAACCGCTCAAATAAAGCGAAAACTAACATTTGTTTTAATTATTGATTCATCCTTTGAAAACTGGACTGACTGCGTTCAGATGCTTTTCACAAATATTTAAAGCTTTGATCCATCAGCAAAACTGGTGCCATTTCTTTCAAAAACATAGAAAAAAAGACTAACATGGAAAGAAAAGTTCCATGAATTGCAATAAATTAGTAGATTTAGAAATTTATTTCTAAAAAGCTGGGGGAAACGTCTAGGGCAAAAAGAAAAATGGGAGGAAAATGATTTTTTTTTTTTTTATTTTTTAAATTACTATTAGTTTGTTTATTTATTTAGCTAAGTATCATAATTTTTATTTTTCTTCCTTTTTCTTTCTTTTTTTTAAAACTAATTTTTGGGTAATTTTCTTGTACTTCAGACTATGATTAGTGAAACTCAGGAATCTGCCGTGTTTTGGTCAAATTGTAGTGAAAAGTTGCAGAGTCGTGCAGAAAACATGGCGACTAGTTAACCCTCTGAAAAAGGGGTGTGATTATTAGAAAATGGAGAGAAACATCCATAAAAATATAGTTATAATTATAATATATTATAATAGATATTATATCGTATATTAAAATTATGTTACAGAAAAAAATACAGTAAAATTTATAAAATATGTACAAATATGTTTGTTTTAATTTTTAAAACTTTTTAAGGACATTTGCATGTTTGTTGTTTTAAAAATTGCTTTTATTTTATTTTTTAAATTTATTTTATGTTTGCAATTTTCTTGTTTTTTGGTGTTCTAATTTTTTGCTCATTTTGGGGCCACATTTTGCTAAGCTGCTCGGTGCCTTATCCTCAAACATTTCTATGTTTGTTTGTTTTTTAGATTTATTTATTTATTTTTGTAATTTTCTTGTAACTTTTTTAAACTAATTTTTACTCATTTTTGGGCGATATTTTGCTAAGTTATTTGATGCCTAACCAGTATATTTTTTTAAGAAATCAAGCCAATTTGCTCAGGTTTCAAAGAGTTAAATTTGTGTTAATTGTTGCAGCATTGCAGCATCCTGAAGGCACTTTAATGAGATGAGCAGCGAGCTGCAGACGTCTCACTTCTTTCTGGCTCCACACCTCAAAATCTTTTACTTGCAGCCTCACCCTGACGCCTCTGCAGGCGCTGAAAGCTTTCTAAAACTTTAATTTGGCAGTAAAACTCCTCAGCACCTGCAAACACATATTGATGTGTTAAATCAGTGTCCGGTCTTCGATTTTGCAGCCATTTGTGGAAATTGAAACTTTTTCTCCTTGATCGATCTGAAGGAAGTTGTTCCTCTCATGAGTTCTGCGGGTTTTTATCACATTTGACTGTGAGATCTGAAATCTGAAGCTCCGCCGATTTTTAACATCGTACAGACAAACTTGGTAAGAAAGTTTGAGCCGGACACTTTTAATCAGAAGATCAGAGGACTTTTTGATTCAAAGGGATCTTCAGAGCGATGAAGAGGCGTCTGGTGTGAGCCTCCCGCTGCGTCCCTGTCTGTGTGATCACTACATGCTGCTGTGTGAGGTCTTCACAGCACTCAGACGCAGAAACATTCGTCCTCTGTGTGTTTCTTCATTTAGAAAAACTAAAAGCAAAAAAAGACACACAAACTGAGAGCTTCTGGTTCACAGAGAGTTTGAAACGGCCTCTTTAAAGATGCACTAATTAATATTTCTGGGTCTAATGAGTCCGTGTAATGAAGAGGTGCTGCTTGCTAGCAAACAGCTGCTTATTTCCACATCCAGCAGTTACACAGAAACACGATTAATCATCAGGAGTCGCCAGGTGAGTCAGTCATCTTTTAGCTCTGTTTTTGGTCTCCTCCAACTTTTTATCTTCTAATTATCTGTGTTTTTAGCTGCTAAGTGCTCCGCAATGTTCACCAGCTCGTCTCTAACTGTGTCTGTGTGCTGTTTGCTGCTCAGCAGGCGCAGCACAGGCAGTTTTAGGATTTTTTTTTTTGCTGACACTGAGGGCTTAGCCAAGACCTCTCTTTTATTTCCTTTTAAAGTGGTTTTGGTGTTTGGTCTTTGTTAGTTCTTTAAATTTTTTGGTGATTTTTTAAAAGTTTGTTTTTTTTTCTTTTTAAAACATTTTGGAAAATTTTTTCCTTATTTTTTTTTTTCCTTTTTTGGGTAATTTTTATTTCTTTAAAAAAATGGTAATATAATTTTTGTCAGTTTTTCTTCCTTTTTGTGATTTTTTTGTAATTTTTGAAAATGTTTTTTTTTTATGTTTTTTTGTGATTTTTTTTCTATAAATCTTTTAGACAATCTTTTCAAAGAAAGTATTTTTAAAAATGTAGGGAAAATGTCCAGAAAACAATATTTATGATTGCTATATTTTAATTGTAACATTTTCTAAATAAAATAAAATAATATACACAATTTAAATTTATTTCACCTTTTTTATCCTTTTCCTTTTTTTCCATCTTATCTTTCTTTTTTTAATTTGTCATTTTCTTGTAATTTTTTAAACTTAAAAAAAAATTACCATGTCTTGTTAAGATGCTTATTGCTGCTTATTTCCCGTGATTTTAAAAGAAATTAATTTCAAAGGGTTAAACTGAGGCTTTCAACTGCATCTCGTGGTCTTTGCTGAGTTTTTGTCACGTGACCTTCGTATGTCACGTGATAACAGGAGGTTGTCCGCTGGCTCATTTCTATCTGCTGATGAAGGCTGTGAAATATGGTTGAAAGCCAGTAAGTGTCCATTGAGTTCATGATGTTTTTGTCATTAAAATAAAACGTGGCGGCTCATGAGAGGAAAAACAGTTTGTTTATGTGCTGCAGATGAGAGCAGCTGTGACACATAACTGACGGCTCGTGATCGCTTTATTGAGGACAGTTTCAGTGGGAGTCTGATTTTTAAGCTGCAGCTTCAGAGACAAACTGTCCTCGTCAGAGACGAAACGCCGCTGGAGATACTTGAAGACCGTCCAACATACGAGATCCATCATTCTGTCACACGGTCAAGTAATCGCACAATAAGTCCATCCGTCTTCTGCTGGGTTCGTCCTCGCAGAGAGCGTGCGCCAGGATCACGTCCAAATCAGACGTTTATCTTGATTTCTCTTTGACCCGTCGCCATCGTGAAGGAGGGAAGACGAAAACCGGGAGCACGATCAGTGACACCGTCATAACAGGGCCATTAATCAAACTTTTATCGCTGTGTTTCAGAGGTGTCTCGAAACGACTCCTGTCCAGACCTGCCCGAGATCCAGAACGGCTGGAAGACCACGTCCCACATCGCTCTGGTGCGAGGGGCTCGGATCACCTACCAGTGCGACCCTGGTTACGACCTGGTGGGGCGGGAGACCCTCACCTGTCAGTTAGACCTGTCCTGGAGCTCGCAGCCGCCGTTCTGCGAAAAAAGTCAGTTCCAACCTTATTTACCGTCATAGCTGTCAGCTATCTGCTGGTGTTTATAAACTTACAGCCCAAACGCCAAATCTGACCCGAAATCAGCATCAACAGAGAGCTCGTTTCTCAAAAACAGGTACAGAGGAGGATCCCCTGCCCCGACAGAGGTCCTAGCTAACACCCTAATGCCCTAAAATCCAAGAAACATCCTAAAATCCCATAAATGTCTGAAACCTGAGAAACATCCTGAAATCCTAGAAATGTCCTAAAATCCTAGAAACACCTTAAAATCCTGAAATCTTCCTAAAATCCTAGAAATGTCCTAAAATGCTAATAACAATGTCTTAAAGTCCTAGAAATGTCCTAAAATCCTAAGATCTTCCTAAAATCTTAGAAATGTCCTAAAATCCACAAAAAAACTTAAAATCCCATAAATGTCTGAAACCTGAGAAACATCCTGAAATCCTAGAAATGTCCTAAAATCCTAGAAACGCCTTAAAATCCTAAAATCCTCCTAAAGTCCTCGAAATGTCCTAAAATCCAAGAAACATCCTAAAATCCCATGTCTTGAAATCTGAGAAACAGCCTGTAAATGTCCTGCAATTCTAGAAAGGTCCTAAAATGTCCTATAATTCTGAAAAATTTCATAAAATCCCATAAATGTCCTGAAATCTGAGAAACACCCTAAAATCCTAAAAACATTCTAAAATCCAAGAAGCATCCTGAAATCTTAAAAATCTCCTAAAATCCAAATGTTCTTAAAATCCTAAAATTTGCTAGAAACATCCAGAAACCTAGAAATTTCCTAAAATCCTAAAAATAACCCAAAATCCTAGAAACATCCTTAAAACCTAGAAATATCTTAAAATGCGAGAAATCTTAGAAACGTGTATGCACTTCATTTTTTACAAAGTGGCCTCTGAGCAAAGCACATCAAGTGTCCCAGCTGAAAACCGTCTCACTTTTATAAAATAAATAAGAATAAAACCTGATGGTCTGAGTGACGTCCTGTGTCTGTTGTCTTCTGATGTCCCTCTTCCTCTCAGTCATGTACTGCTCGGACCCCGGCCATGTGGAGCACTCCACCCGCTCTCTGTCCGACCCCAAACTGCTGGTGGGGACGACCATTCAGTACAGCTGCAACCCCGGCTTCATCCTGCAGGGCGGCGCCACCATCACCTGCTACGGCCGCGAGCCGGGGACGCCTGTGTGGACGTCCCGACTCCCTCACTGCGTCTGTGAGTACCGCAAAGACATGCAGCAGGGACACTCTTCTGTCTTTGTGTGGGGGGACAGTTTTGCAAAATGACAGGAGGCCAGGGGACAGTGGCAGCAGCAACAAACATGTCTTTAGGGTTTTAAGACATTTTTAGGATTTGAGAACATTTTTAGGATTTAAGGACATTTCTTGGATTTTAGGACATTTTAGGAATTAAGGACATTTCTAAGATATTAGGACATTTCTAGGATTTTAGAACTTTTTCTTAGAACTTAAGGATGTTTGTAGGATTTTAGGACATTCATAGGATTTAAGTTTGTTCTTTTGATTTTTCAGGGTGTGTCTTAGATTTTAAAATGTTTTAGGATATTTATAGAATTCAAGGATGTTTTGGGTATTTTTGCACATTTCTAGGATTTTTGGACATTTTTAGGATTTTAGGACATTTTTTGGGGGGGGGGGGGTTTCTAGGATTTTAGAAAGTCTCAAAGGTTTTAGGAGATGTCTAGGATTTCACGAGGATTTTCAGATTTTAGGACATTTCTAAGATTTTGGGATATTTCTAGGATTTTAGGACATTTTTAGGATTTTAGGGTGTTTCTTGTATTTTAGGATGTTTTTAGGATTCAGGGTGTGGGGGATCCTCCACTGGCTCTTTTTGTGATCAACAAGCTCTATTTTGATGCTGTTTTATGTCTCTGACAGCTTACGGAGACTAAAAGGACAAAAACAGTTCCCAGTGTGAATCACTTTACTTTTATTGTGAATTAGAAAATATTTGGGGGGCCACCAGGCACCTTATCGGGGCCACATTTGCCCCTCAGACTGTAAGCTGAGTATCACTGCAGCAGAGAAAAAGAGAGGACGAAATGCGGATGCTTTTACCGCGGTGAAAAAAGCAGTTATTTTGTGAAAGTTGTGGGCTGAAAGGGTCCCGAGGTTTATTTGGTTAATTTGTCAGCGCTGTGATTTGAGGAGGCTTTCATCAGGAGCGACAGTCGCACATGGCAGCTAACTGAAGATGAGAGGCCCTCTCCCCGTGGCTGTGCGATCCAACATGAGTGGGTTTGTGTGATTCTTGCCCGGCTCGCTCTCTTTCCTCTGCTGACACAGATCACAGCGGCTCCGCGCGCCAGAGACGACGCTTCATCTCCTGCATTTTCATCTCTCAAGACGTGTGTGCGCGCGCGCGTGTTTTCAGGGATATTAATGTTTGTGTGAAGTGTTTGATATGTAAATGCGATGCTAATGCACCGTACCAATCAGCCCTCAGCCACCTGGAGGAGGGGGTGGAGATTATCCGTGAGTCATGTCACCTCAGCCGCAGCCTGTCAAATCTGTCAGTCGAGCTCTGACGCAAAGAAACCTCTGATTCGTGTCGAGAAACTCAGCGGGATCCATCCAGCTGTCTGTTTTTCCTTCCTCTGCATCCAGCCGAGGACTCGGTTTCCTGTGAGAACCCCGTCCTCCCCGATACCAGATACCAGAAACCAGAAACCAGAAACCAGATACCAGACCCTGTCCAAGAGGCTCTACCTGCCCAGACAGTCATTACTAGGATCTTAGGACATTTCTAGGATTTCAAGATATTTCCAGGATTTATGACGTTTCTAGGATTTTAGGACATTTTTACAGTTTTCAGATGTTTCTAGGATTTTAGGACATTTTTACAGTTTTAGGATGTTTCTAGGATTTTAGGACATTTTTACAGTTTTAGGATGTTTTCAAGGATTTTTGAAAATTTCTCAGGTTTACACTTTTAGGATTTTAAGACATTTCAAAGATTTTAGGACATTTCAAGGATTTTTAAGACATTTCTAGGACTTTAGGACATTTTTTCATATTTTAGGACATTTCTAGGGCTTCAGGACATTTCTAGAATTTTAGGATGTTTCTGGGATTTTAGGACATTTTTAGGATTTTAGGAAATTTCTAGGATTTGAGTACATTTTTAGAATTTTAGAACATTTTTAGGATTTTGAGACATTTCTAGGATTTTAGGACGTTTCTAGGATTTTAGGACGTTTCTAGTATTTTGAGACATTTCTAGGATTTTAGGACGTTTCTAGGATTTTAGGACACATAGTATTTTGGACAATTCTAGGATTTTAAGATGTTTTCAGGATTTTAAGACATTTCTAAGATTTCAGGATGTTTCTGGGATTTTAGCACATTTCTAGAACTTTATGACATTTGTAGGCTTTTAAGACATTTCTAGGACTTTCGGACTTGTCTTTCATTTCACCTGGAGGACAGGGTGGCGACTGTCCGTGAGTCATGGTTAGAAACTAGATGAGAATCTCAGCGTGATCCATCCAGCTGTCTGTTTTATTTCTTCCTCTGCATCCAGCCGAGGACTCGGTCTCCTGTGAGAATCCCGGCCTCCCTGACAACGGATACCAGATCCTGTCCAAGAGGCTCTACCTGCCCGGAGAGTCGCTCACCTTCGTCTGTTACCAAGGTTACGAGCTCATCGGAGAGGTCGCCATTAAATGCATCCTCGGGAACCCGTCCTTTTGGAGCGGCCCACTTCCGCTCTGCAGGGGTGAGGCTTTGCAGAATGATTTAATATTTTTTGTAGGCGTGGAATGATCTGCTCCCCTTTTCTGGATAGTTTTGGATTCATGCACGAACACAATATTCTGCAAAGACCTTTTTGCCTCGTGCTTGTTGATACAGATCGACCGTGCTCCTGTGCATGCTAATGACCGTTCACTTAACTCTACTTACCGAGCAGCTGCACATATTTATCTGCACATTTACAGGTGTACGTTTATTTCAGGTAACAATACACTAGATCCAGATCCTTTAAGTCATTACAATGATCAGTCGTGAAAAAATTCTCAAAATAATGAGAAGCATTTTAAAAATTATTTTAAAAATATTTGTTTTTATATATATTTTTAAAAAAGGAAAAACTTTCTTGAAATAATGAGAAACATTTTATATAATGACTCTGTATCCAAAAAAAAAGAGAAACTTGCGAAAAATAAAGACGCAGTATCTCAAAAATAAAATAAATATATATATATATGAACTCTAAACAAATATTTAAAAATGTATCTTTCTTTATATATATGAATTAATCTTAGTGCCACATGCTATATGAATTTATGTTACACATCAGTTCAAACATTTTACATAAAAGCATGTATAAAATGTATGTAAAATTACCGCCAATATTATTGCCAACAGTGCAAAAACCACAGAAATCACAAATGTATTTTTAATTTTATTACTTCACTGAATTTAGTAATAAGTCTGACAGGTAAACAGGAAGGATAAGGATCAGTGGACGGTCATTTCAGAGCAGCTCTGTTCAAAAAATGTAAGAAAACCTGCACAAAGTGGAAGTGTGATGTGGATTTTCGTGATGCACTGACTGACAGAGCGATGTCTTGCAGCCAACCATGACTGCTTTGGCAACCATGCTTTGGAAGGTGAGTGTTACCTCCGTGTGTGTGTGTGTGTGTGTGTGTGTGTGTGTGTGTGTGTGTGTGTTGGTGTGCTCTGAAAACATGACGCAGTTTGTTTTTTTAGTCTGTGTGTGTGTGTGTGTGTGTGTGTGTGTGTGTGTGTGTGTGTGTGCTCTGCCTGCATCTGCAAACATCTGCCTGCAGAGTTCACTCCCTCTGTGTGTGTTTTTGTCCTCCACCTGTTTGTGTTCATTCGTTTACTCGTCCATCCTCGACCGCACTTTCAGAGGTTTATTTGCGCTCTCGCTGCCTTTAATTAACCTCGTTTTGTTCTGGGTTTTTTGGTCTCTCAGTTGCGGAGGCGACGGCCGGCTCCACTCTGGACGGAGGGAACGTGGCGCTGGCCATCTTCATCCTCGTCCTGCTGCTGTCCGTGCTGCTCGGAGGGGCCTACGTCTACGTCACACGGTGAGACCGCTGACTGCAGGTGATGCTGCACGTAGTTTATCTGCACATTTACACATACGTGAAAAAGCTCCCCTGTCTCCTAGAAATGATGTTTGCCTGTTACAAAACGGAGACATTTTCGAGAAAATAACTCTGAGATTAAAAGTTGTAAATTTACAAGAAAATTGGATATTCACTGTGATTAAAGTGGTAAATGTACAAGAAAAACTGGAGAGAAAAAACAACATTAAAGTGAAAATCATGAGAAAATGTCTCCAAACTTCTTCAAAGTTTAAAACTGACTTGGTATCTTAAAATAATTAAATTTTCTAGAAAAAAAAAAAAGACAAAATTAAGCATTCTCTGAGATTTTATATGTAAATTTATGAGAAAAAAAACCCCTAAAATTTCGAAGATTTAAGTTGTAAATTTACAAGAAAAAACCCTCAAATATTCTATTCTACAAAAATGTATGTAAAATTACATGCAAGTGTTTTACTTCATTTCAGTAAGTAATAAGTTTTGCTTTATTAATTATATGTGTTGATGATTAAAATGCCATGCTATAACAGTTTTTGAGAGCTGGATCCTTGAATTGTGTTAATATTTTTTATTTTGCCCTCGTCGTGTCCGTCAGGTGCCGATATCACTCCAACTTGAGGCTTCCTCTGATCTACCCGCATCCGTACCGACAGATCACCGTGGAGACAGAGTTCGACAACCCGCTCTATGAGACCGGAGGAGTGAGTGTCCACTGAAGAAACCGCACACTGAGCTCCTAACTGTCCGAATACTCTCACCGTAACCATTTCTCTTAACCCTCTGAAACCTGGACCGATAACGGTTTTGCTGTGCTGCCTTCAGACGCCTTTTAGAGGCATTTAAACCTTCGAAACGGGAGCAAGTTGGTTTGATTTCTTTCAAAAACATGAAAAAGGTCATCTGAAACTTGGCATTAAATCTCCTGCAAATTGCACAAAATAAACTAAGTAAAAGGTGACAAGAAATGACCTGAAAATTATCTTTTAAATAAGAGAGAATCATTAGAGAATGATCAAAAACCAGGAAAAATATCAAGAAATGATACTTACAATTATTAATGTTATACATTATGTTACAGACACTTACAGACATTTTACGTTTTGTTACGTTTTTTTCCGTTTACGTTTTGTATATATCTACATATATATATATTCTCTTATTTTCTTAAATTAAAGTGAGGAAAAAAAAATGAGATTTTAAAGTCATGCAATAGCAAGTAAAAAAGATTAAAGTGGAATATTTTAAGAAAGTTAGATAATTTCTCAGATTATAAAGTCAGAAATTTGGAAAAAAAAAAAGAGACACAAGTTGCAAATGTGCGAGAAAAAACGTTTTGAGATTTTTACGACATAAATTTACAAAAAATCTCATGAATTTATGAGAGAAAAAAATGATATGAGATCTAAAGTCAAATTTAAGATAAATAATGCCACAAAGGCAGGCGATGCAGGATAGAGAGCTGATGATGATGAAGGTTTGAACGCAGGACTTTCACCGTGGAAACTGGGGTTTGTGTCCTTTTTCAGACACCAGCTTATTATTTTCAATTTTTCGGATGCATAAAGCTGCTGAATGTTGTTACGTTTTTAGCAGAAAAGCTGAACAGACGTGTTAAATGACACAAAAAGAGGAGCTACATCAAGACGATAGTTAATTTGACGTGTGAGGATTATTGATCCGTTGATTGACAGTGAGACGGATCAATCAGTTTTTGTGCCAGCCTCCATTAAATGAGCTGCTGTCGTTCTGGTGACGCACGCTGCTAATCGTTTCCCTCGCTTGTCTTTTGTTGGTCAACAGGACACTCGTGAATATGAAGTATCGATATGAGAAGACGTCTGCGAAGCGAGACCGACCTGCCCCGTCCTAACTCTTCATCCCCTCCTCCCTCCTTCTCCGCCCGGAGGAGGCGATGTAAATACGACTAGATGATGTCCGGCCCCCTCTGCCACGAGACGCAGCCATCGATCCCGTTCTCTCCTCCTTTAAACGCTTCCGAGGGCACGACGGGAAACGGGAGAGGAGACGAGGAGACAAGACGGAGTCGGTGTTGAACCCGAGTGACACCGGCAGGTGATGGGAGACGGAGGACGGAGAGGAAAAAAGACCCAAAGATCATCGAAGAACAACAAACGTGGTGAGAAATATCGGGAATAATGGAAGTTAAGGAGGGGAGAAGGGGAGGGAGCAGGGGACAGGACACAAGACGAGGAATGTGGATTTAGAGGATTGAAGCACTTTTTTTTTTAGTATTTTTGTCAAATAATTTCGTGAATAATTCCTGGAATACGACTCAAAAAAAAAAGTCATTGAAAAGTTATAACCCACTTTTGATACAACAATATTTAATTTTTTTTTTCATCTTTCTATGCTGTAGTTTTCATTTTTAGTGGCGGGGTCCGCCGTTCCTGCGCTGGATTCAAATTAAGATAAACTTTATTCATCCTGAAGGCAAATACCGAGCATCAGTCAGAGTGCAAAGTGGAAAAAGTGCAAATATGAGGAGTCTAAAATTCAGTCATTATCTTCTCGTTATTATGCCGATAGAAAGTCCACAAAACACTGCAGGACGTTGACGGGGAAAAGGCGTTACACTCATCTCCTGAACAATTAAAAAATACATAATAAAACCATAAAATGTCTCAATGCGGCTCATCAGAAGTAATCCAAGTGTCCTGAAGCCCCGACGTGCCAAGTTGTTTTGAAAAACTTCACCAGCGGCACGTTTTTAGTCTTGTCGTAGCTTGAAGCTCCAAATATGGGAGATGTTTTTGATGTTTTTCAAAACAACTTGGCACGTCAGGGCTTCAGGACACTTGGATTACTTTGGACGAGCAGTATGGAGACGTTTTGTGGTTTTCTTATGTATTTTTTTAACGTTTGAATCCTGGACACCTTTTGCTTCAATTGTTCAGGAGATAAATGCGGCGCCTTTTCCCTGTGAACGTCCGGCCGTGTTTTGTGGACTTTCTACCGACATAAAAAAAATAATATAATAATATAAAAATAATAATGGGAGGATAATGACTGAATTTTCATTTTTGGGTGAACTATCCTTTTAAGGATAACAACACGTAGGTAGACCAGTGGATTTTTATTTTTATTTTTATTTTTATTTTTTGAATCCAAACTCACAATTCATCATCTCTCACCACAAGCTGATAACATGGAGGAGGCAAAGCTCAGTGCTTTTACACGTGCATCTCAAAAAATGTTTATAATGTGAAAATATTTTCCATCAGTTATTTAAGAAAGTGACAATTTCATATGTTCTAGACTCATTACATAAACTAAAATGTCTCCGGCAGTTTTTCTATTTTTATTTTCAGAAATATGGCCTACGGCAGGAAAAATGTAAAAACAAAATGTATAATTTGTTTGTTTTTTTTTAATATCAGAAACATGCAACCCAAAACTCTGACCCTCCATACCATGCTGATGCAGTAATTCATAGTAAAGGAGCTCCAACCAAGTACTGAGTATATAAATTATAATTTTCTGAATGATCTTAGGAAATATTCTGATAATTTGAGGTACTTGATTTCTGATTTTCATGCTGAAAGCAGTAATCATCCAAATTAAAACAAAAAAATGGCTTGAAATATCTTGATTTAATGGATATACAATATATTCAAATGTACCTTTTTTAATTGAATTACTAGAATTATTAACTTTTTTCACAATATTCTAATTTTTTGAGATGCATCTGCATATTTTCCGTTCGAGTCCGACAGAGGACGCCAGCTGTGTCCCGTCCCCGAGCTCCTTCCCGCCTGCTGTCACCGTCAGGGCTTTTTTTCCTGCGGCAGGTCCGGCTCTGGTTTAGCTGTAGATTTACGCCGTATTTAAGTGACGCTGGGGCCGGAGCAGCTGATGTCTTATTTCTCACCTGTAGTTAGATGGATGACTGTCGTAGACCGGCCTCAGAGTCTCCAGCTCCGGACCTGCAGGCGACTTAAAAAAGCAAAACTGAAAACGCGTGCGTTGTTGCAGACGTGGAGGTGGCGATGTGAATAGCGTAGCTGTAGTTCAACCGACTGAAGCTCAATCAACCCACCAGATGACGTATTTATTTTGATGTACTGTATATGTGATGTTTTATGCAGATTGATAAATGTACATTTTCATTATGAGAAGACAAACGTTAACAGTTTCCCTAAATAAATGGCAAAACTTGAATAAAAAGTACAAAAGACTTTCTAATATCGAGGCGTTCTGTTGAATTATTTGGCGTTTTACTTCTTTACAAAGACAACAAAAACAAAAAAACAAAAAAAATACATAGAAAAAATACCCCAGAGGATTATAGGATGCTTAGGATGTTTTCAGGATTTTAGGACATTTTATTGGATTTTAGGACATTTCTATGGTTTTAAGACATTTCTGGGATTTTAGGGCATTTCTTGGATTAGGACATTTCTATGATTTGAGGACGTTTTTTTAAAGGACATTTCTATAGTTTTAGCACATTTCTAAGAATGTAGGATATTTCTGTGATTACAGGGCATGTCCAGGATTTTAGGACATTTCGAGGCTTTTAGGACATTTTTAGGATTTTATGACATGTCTAAGATTTTAGGACATTTCCAGGACTTTAGGACATTTCTAGGATTTTTGGACATTCCTTAAAATTTAGGTTGTTTCTGGGGTTTTAGGATGTCCCTTCAATTTTAGGATGTTTTCAGGATTTTAGGACATTTTCTCAGATTTTAAGACATTTTCTCAGATTTTAGGAAATTTCTTGGATTTTAGGATGTTTTTAGGATTTAAGGGCATTTCTATGGTTTTAAGACATTTCTATAGTTTTAGCACATTTCGAGTATTTTAGGATGTGTCTATGATTTTGGGACATTTCCAGGATTTCAGGACGTTTTTAGGATTTTTGGACATCCCTAAGAATTCAGGATGTTTCTGGGGTTTTAGGATATTTCTGTGATTACAGGGCATGTCCAGGATTTTAGGACATTTTGAGGCTTTTAGGACATTTTTAGGATTTTATGACATGTCTAAGATTTTAGGACAAATTTTAGGATTTTTGGACATTCCTTAAAATTTAAGATGTTTCTGGGGTTTTAGGATGTTCCTTCAATTTTAGCACTTTTCTATGATTTTAGGACATTAGGGTCTTATCTAGGACATCTGTCGGGGGTGGCTCTTCTCTTGATCAACCAGCTCTATCTCGATGCTCGTTATCCACTTTATGAATCACTTTATTTATATTGTGAATTAGAAAATGGTTGAGGGGCCATCCGGCACCTTTTTGGGGGCTCAGACTTGAGTCGAGTATCGCTGCTGTAAGTGCGTTCAGCCACGTGGATACAACACAAAAAAATATCACAAATTTTCAAGTGCTTCATGTAAACAACCTTTTTTATGTGAATCGTTTGTCGGGGTAAAGATGTCCTGTCATTTCTTGTGTTCTTGTCCTGTTGTTATCTTGCAGACCTTCAGGATTTGTTGAGCGACCTCTTGTTTTTGCGGTGGGGAGTCGGGGGGGGGGGGGGGGGGGGGGGGGGGGGGGGGGGCTGCTTCAGATCATCAGCAAAACACAGTTCACACACAAAAAAAGATCTGAAACTACTTAACAGTCATGAAAGGCTTCTTTGAAGTACCAACTACTTCCACCACAGCGTGCAGTTTTCTGGCTCCCGTTCAGTTTGACAGCAGCTTTTTTTCTGGACTGAGTGCTGTTGTCTGTAAAAACACCCCGATGGGTGGGAGGCAAATCCTGCCCCGCAGCGTTTCCCTTCCCATTTTAATGTCCTAATGATTCCTTCTGTTGCCATCCTGAATGCTAATAAGAAGATAATGCTTCCTGCCACGATAGCAATTTCCAGAGGCTTTCCTGCTGCGGTTAATTCAACTGTTGAGAAGCTTTTAACCAGATGCTTGATGATATTAGGCACTCTGAGGCAACTGAGTGCTACCCACACGCGTTTAATGAAGCAGAGGCATTCACAAATACATTACATTTATGTCTGCGTTTCAGGAGTTTAGCTGGTGCTTTTATCCAGAGAGACTCGAAATGAGCGCAGCAACACAATGAGATCATTAATATTACAAACAGCAAACAGCGTGGGTCAGACTCACAGCACCGAGGCAACGCAAGCTGCAAATATTTGTCAGGGTTATTAATGGGTATTAGAGAGAGTCGAGGAAAGTTAGGTGATACATTTTAGTAAGTTTGGCTCTTTTTTTCACAGTGGTTTTATAGTTTATTATAACTTTAAAACTGCATAAAAGCAGCTTGCATCCAAAATCAGTCATTTTCAAATCCAAACACACAGATGTGATATAAATGAAGCCAATGCTCGAGTATCTTTTTGAAGCCTCAGTAAATGGATCTGATTCCTTTCAAGAACATGAGACGGCAGCAATGAGCAGCTTTACAAAAATAACCTCAAAAATTGCAAGAAATTTATTAAATTATTATTATTAAAGCTACAAAAAATACCTGAAAATTTGCACAAAAAAAGTACTAAAAACAGATTTTACTTTCCTTTGTCAAAATTTTAAATACATAATTCTAACATTTGTTGACGTCCTGGCATTGGTTTCTTGATCAGTCTCTGGAAAGTCTCTATAATGAGAAGAGTTAACCATTTAAGACCTGAAAAAATTGGCCTGATTTCTTAAAAGTACATAAAAAGAAGACAATGAGCAGCTCTGCGAGAAATGACCCAAAAAAACTGCACAAAATCAGAAGTTACAAGAAGATTTCCTGAAAATGAGGAAAAAAGAAAGGTTTGTTGTTGTTGTTGTTGTTGTTGTTGTTGTTGTTGTTGTTGTTGTTGTTGTTGTTGTTGTTGTTTTGAGACTGTACTTGAGCTTAATGAGGTCTCAGGATAACGGCATGTGCTGTTTTGCACATTTCACACATTTGTTTTGTTGTGTTGAAAAACTCGATATGTCTGCGCTAAAAATAAATTGCTGTTTGTTAAAATGAATTAAAATAAAATAGTTGAGAAAAACGAAAAGTCAATAACAAAACCCAACAAGGAAAGTTGTTATATAGTGCACAAATGTATTTCTGAAGCAAAATTTTAAATATATAATTGTATTAAATCTATTATTGTTGTTTTTTTGTTTTTTTTTTTAAATTTTCTAATATTTTTCTTTTGCTCTTTTTCAGGACATTTTTCTTGAAACCTTTTATTTCTTGCTAATTTTTGAGGTAATGTCTTGCCTTTTCTAACTTTTTTTGTTTTGTTTTGAACAAAATCAAACTAATTTGCTCGGGTTTCAAAAGCCTAAATACTTGTGCACATGAAAACTGATGTACATCCAGGCTGTGAACCTAAACCACAGAAACTCCTGCAGGTGCAATAACCTCAATAAATACATATTGTGTTTGCAAAGATGTGAAACAATATTCCTGTGTGCACTTTGCGCTTGAATTTATATTTTTATAATGCAGGTATAAAATATGGCCCTTAAAAGCCTTCGAATTGAAGCCGACATTAAATAAACATTTTTATATTTTTTTCCTCCATGCAGCTCATTTTAAAAACCCCCGGTGAGAGAAAATGCACTTCAGACAAAATGTTGTGTTAGTGATTATCTGAAATCAAAAGACAATTAGAGAGAAGAGGCACTCGATAGAGAGAGCAGTCCTCCACCGGAGCCTAATCGCCTCCCCAGTTAGTCGTTTGCTTTTACAGGCGGCGTTTTATTTGTTAATGACAGGACGGCGATGAAGGCTGGCACGAGGGTAAAAGGTCACAAGGAAACTCAAATCAATAAGTTTCCTCCTGCTGGGAAAATGGGTAAAATATTCAGTCGATTTATGAATAATGACTCCGAGGATTCTGCTTGTTTGACTTTAAACAGACACGACGACGGTGCTGAAAAGGTCACGGGGTCGCTAAAATCAATGTGCTCTTCCCCAACATGTAGTTATGGAAATACAAACTAAAACTCACATTATTTTGCTATTTGTTTTCAGGAGACATAAATAGACACGGAGGTCAGCACATGTCCTCGGCTCTCTGTGGACGTAATTATGAGCAGAGTCTCAGAGAGGGCCCGCAGCAGGGTCCCCACACATTATCACAGACTAAATTTAAAACTTAGATCATTTTTTGCTTGACATTTTTCAAACTTACAAGTATAAGATTCAAACAATGTTGAAACATAAATTCAGCACGCCACAAAATATGTTCAAGGGCTGTCAGAAATGTATAAATCCAACAGTAATATCTTTTTGTACTGTTTCTGGCTGCAATAACTGGTGTCATTTTTGGCGATTTTCTAAGAAAACATGCCTTTTAAAAATGTAGGAAAAGAGAAATAAATCGCCTCAAATTTTTTTTTCGCCAAAAATTAAACATGCCTTCATATAAACATGCCTTTCAAACACATCTTCTAAAAGAAAAAAGAAATCTCCCAAATTTTCTATAAAAAAAACACCACAAATAAAATTAAAAAATCAGTAAAAATACATAAAAAAAACAACTAAGCATTGCCAAAATTTCAAATAAAACATGCCTCTGAAACTCATTTCCTGAGAAATAAAAATCTACAAATATTTTTCTTTATTTTTTTGCTATAAAAATTGCCACATTTTTTAAAAGAAATAAATAATTTCTTTACATTTTTTGGGTGATTTTAAAGTTACTGCTGTTATGAATTAATCAATCAGATTTTATTTAGCACCTTTTAAACATCAAGTGCAATTTAAAGTGCTTTACAGTTTGTTTGAAAAACAAAAAACAAAACAAAAACAAACATATGAAATAAGCAAAAATGGATCTTAAAAAGTAGAATAAGTAAAAACAATAAAAATATATTTAAAAAATATATAAATTAGTAGGACTCTACATAAAAGCCAGACTTAAAAGATGTGTTACATTGTCAATCAATTTAGTACAAACAACACACGTTTAATCATTTTTACTACTTCCAGGACTTTTCCAGGCCTTGAAAATGCGATTTGAAATTCTGTGGGGTCATGATGAAACAGCACGTCGCCTCCCCTCCCTCTGATAAATTAACAACAGTCCCTAAGTGAGTAATACGCCCAACTGCCGCAGACTGTATGTCATGTATCCATCCGCGCCAGCTGTGAAAACGTCATTTTCACCGTCTGCTCTAAAAACACGATTTATGTCCTCTATTAAAACTGTCATTGTGTTTTTTACAGAGAATAGCCACGTGTGTCAAATTCCGTAATAATTTCATGGTGTATTTGTAGATATATATGTGGTATAGTTCCATTGGGTGGGACAGCGGAAGGATATTAGACTCGTTTCGTATAAATACCGCTCCGCCGCTGTTTGCGTGTTAAACCTTCCGCACACAGGACCGAACGAGCTCGACTCAAACACCGGTGGAAACCATTTGTTTGTGAGTATTTTAACCTTTTTAACGAGCATACAGCTTACATGAACGTAGCTTTTTACATATGTGTCGTCGTGTGTTTTTAATGCAATGAAATTAAGCTGTTTGTAACGAATAAATGACGAGCTACGCCCAGAGTTTTGTAAGCTAACAAAGCTAGCCGCGGCCGAGCTGAAAAACAAACGACGTCAAAACATAGAATTTAACCAAAATTCAGCTTTTTATTCGGTTAGTTAAATCGATGAATGAATAAACGTTAACGTCTAAATTGTTTAAGTCGTTGAGGATAAATTTGTGACCGTTAAAGCGAATAAATCGACAATTTATTGCGGCATCCGGTTACCTTAGCAACTTTAGCTCGTTAGCTCCGTTAGCTGTTAGCAGACTCAAAAACAGGAAGTCTGTCTTGATGAATATAATTCTGTTTTAACATTTTACCTGCTGTTTCAAATAGTATAAAACACATTTTGGGGATTTTTCTGTTTGTTTTACAGAACTTCTGGTACTTTATGGCCCCTTGATCCTTTTTATGAAATTGCGACGTCGGCTAACTGTTAGCTAAACAGTGCAGCTAACGGCGGTCCGATGATTTGTCAGCAGGCCCAAACAGCTGTGATGTAACGTAACGAAGTAACGCGACTTCGCTTAAGTACTTTAGTATGTTATGGGTATCTGTAGTTGAGTTTCTATGTTATGTATCACTTTTAATTCACTAAAGTCGCAAATAATATTTACTGATATTGCATTACATCCGAAATGAAATGTGCATTTTTTAATTCAATACATTTTTAAAAAATATTTACTTCCACTCCATTGTATTTCCTAAATGTTGGCATTATTTTACCCCAAATTTTATTGGTAAGATGTGTTATTTTATTCCTCCAAATTTCCCAAATGACCTTTTCAATGAAAAACAAAAGTTCAATCAACAATGTTTATTAACTGACGTGTTTACCCTTATAACACTGCTATAACACTGCTATAACACTGTTATAACACTGCTATAACACTGTTATAACACTGTTTCCTAAAGGAAGTATTAATGTTTATGCCACCAGATTTTCTGAATAAAACGCCTTTTTCATAAAATGTGCTACACAAAGAAAGATTGTTATTGATGATATTTTTGTAATATTATGATCAATCATCTGTTAAGTGACTCTGCTCAAAAGCATGAATGTCAAACATTACGTGGTTTCATCTTTGTAAATATGATACGCTGCTTTATCTTTGTCCTGCGTCTAAACCCAACATACTGTTGATGATGCAAAAACATTGATGTCATCAGTTAATCAAAAACAGATCATTTTAGTGAATGAGCTGTTGAAGCGTTTTTGTTAACAGAAATTTGAATGTAATAAAAGGACTTTATTAGTTTTCTTTCATTTTTTTAAATTTAGATTTTTTTTCTCAACAGAGTCAAAATGCAGATCTTTGTCAAGACGCTGACTGGAAAAACCATCACCTTAGAGGTGGAGCCCAGTGACACCATTGAGAATGTGAAGGCAAAGATCCAGGACAAAGAGGGCATCCCCCCGGACCAGCAGCGTCTGATCTTCGCCGGAAAGCAGCTGGAAGACGGCCGCACCCTCTCCGACTACAACATCCAGAAGGAGTCCACCCTCCACCTGGTGCTGCGTCTGAGGGGCGGCATGCAGATCTTTGTCAAGACCCTCACTGGAAAGACCATCACCCTGGAGGTGGAGCCCAGCGACACCATCGAAAATGTCAAAGCCAAAATCCAGGATAAGGAGGGCATCCCTCCTGACCAGCAGCGTCTGATCTTCGCCGGAAAGCAGCTGGAAGACGGCCGCACCCTCTCCGACTACAACATCCAAAAAGAATCCACCCTCCACCTGGTTTTGCGCCTCAGGGGTGGCATGCAGATCTTTGTGAAGACCCTCACTGGAAAGACCATCACCCTGGAGGTGGAGCCAAGTGACACCATTGAGAACGTGAAGGCCAAAATCCAGGACAAAGAGGGCATCCCTCCTGACCAGCAGCGTCTGATCTTCGCCGGAAAGCAGCTGGAAGACGGCCGCACCCTCTCTGACTACAACATCCAGAAGGAGTCCACCCTCCACCTGGTGCTGCGTCTCCGTGGAGGGATGCAGATCTTCGTGAAGACCCTCACTGGAAAGACCATCACCCTGGAGGTGGAGCCAAGCGACACCATCGAAAATGTCAAAGCCAAGATCCAGGACAAAGAGGGCATCCCCCCAGACCAGCAGCGTCTCATCTTCGCCGGAAAGCAGCTGGAAGACGGCCGCACCCTCTCCGACTACAACATCCAGAAGGAGTCCACCCTCCACCTGGTGCTGCGTCTCCGTGGAGGAAACTGATCTGCTTTAAGCGTCCCAGTAAACCCACCAGTTATTCCAGTGTTGAAATCGCTCGTTCTGCTCCTGTTGTCATTCCCTTTTTTAACATTTTTTATTTCAAAGTTTTTCAATAAAGGTTGAGCATTCCTGAATTTTGCTTTAAGTTGCTTTAATTTCATTTTAACTGCTTTCGCTGACAGTTAGTGGTGATGTTTTTGGCCTCCAGAACTTGATTTGAAACAGAAAATACACAAATATGATGTGAAAATGGAAAAAATGGATACACATTCATGTTTTTTTGTGGTCCAGCATTGATATAAGTTAACTGCGATTTGTGGGTGAAATGTTTTTCATTGTGACCTAAAAAGCAAAACCTCCATGAAAACGCTGCTGTAAACTGATCGTAACCAATAAAATGGCTTCTGACCGTCACCTGCTCACTCTTTTTATTTAATACTTATATATTAATATATTAAATATTCGTTAATATAAGTCATTGGGATTCCCAGTGTTTAAAATCTTCGAACAGAAGGAACCAGTCAGATTAACCCTTTGAGTAAGTGAGTATTTTTTTTTTTTTACAAGAACAGTTTAAGAAATTAGCAAGAAATTAAGAAAGCTGCAAGAAAATAGCCTGAAATTAAAGACAACATAAAGAAATGTCTAAGTGCTGAAAGAATTTTAAATGAATCATTTAAGAAATCGTTTTCTGGATATTTCGGGTATTTTTTTGTCTTCCATTCCTCATTTCGTGCAGTTTGGAGGTTGTTGCTGCTCGCTGAGTTCTCTGCTTTCAGTGGATAACGTGAATGTGGAAGCTGCCTGAAAAAAGCACAAGAAAACTGACGTGGATCCAGGTTTCAAAGCTGAAAGTACAAATAAAGATGAGCTTTTGAGGTTTTTGGAGACTGAAGAAAGGGTTAATGTTTGTCCAGCAGATGTCACCAGAGACTTAACTGTTACAGTGTAGCAGGGTGAGTTTTGTCAATTGGACTTTTAATTATCCTCCTTTTATTTATTTATTTTAACAAAAACAGCAACACCATATACCACATATAGTACTTTATTCCAAGTAAAGTCAT